>NW_027041043.1:0-267789 GCF_037179485.1 Ochlerotatus camptorhynchus
AGATAAAGATAATGTCATTCTCATTTTGGTTACACTCATGATTATTACAAACCCAAAATTCACAACGGACAGTTCTGGAGATATAATGCGATTATCATTTGTGTTACAGGTTATGATCATATGAAATAGCAATAACCTTCGTTCATCATTATCAACTGGCACTGAAAATTCCCCACGTAACACAAGAAAAACCAAATACTCTATAAAACGGGATGACGTATATAGATCGGAAACCGAAGACCGCCATCATTTGGAAATCCAAGATGGTGGCTGTCAAAAAACTGTCAAACGCCCTGCAATATGGGTATTTATAGATCAGGGATGACATACAAATGTAGAAAATTTGCTGCCATTTTGGAATCCTAGATAAAACAAAAGCAGTACCTTACAATATGGATAATTTTGAAACCGGGATGACACGTAGATGCCAGAAGTTGAAGTCCGCTGCCATTTTGAAATCAGCGATTGATTTATGAAAAACTGTCAAATAACCTACAATGTGGGTATTTTTTAAATCAGATGATATGTATGTCGAAAATCAATGTCCGCCGCCATTTTGATCAATTTATTTTACAGTTTTATCTAAAACCAACAGTCGTCATCTTGGATTTCAAAATGTCAGTGGACATTGATTTTCGGCCTATACACTTTATCTCAGTTCCAAAATGCCCATATTGTAGGGTATTTGAAAGTTTTTCTGAAACCAACGGCTGCCATATTGGATTTCAAAATGGCAGTGATCATCGATTTTCTACATCTACATGTCTTCCCGGTCCATATTGTTGAGTACTTGACATCCAAAACAACTTTGCCGAAAACAGCAAATTCCTAGATTTCGAGATACATTACACAGTGATTGTTATCATTTCAGTGGATTATCGTGGATTATCGGATTATCAGTGGATTATCGTATGATCATGATGTGTAACACAAATGATAATTTATGATCTCAGATGTACACTGATCATGATTTCGTAAATTATTATTATTATACCTTATTATTTCAAATGTTACGTAATAAAGTGTATTGTTTTGTCTAACCAAAAGATGCCTGTACAGCGTTCTACAACTCTCTCTTTGACACCAACTTTCTATCTGATTTAGTTTTGTTGCAATATTGTTCTAAACACATCATTTTGGGGTCGATAATTGACGGTTGCCTAGGCAGTATTTAAAAAATTGAGACAAAAACGTTAGCGCAAAAAAAAATATTATAGGCTGAAAATTTTCTCAAATATGGTCGAATAAAAGTGGGAAATATGGTGTCTTGAACAAAATTGCTTTAAATTACATTCTGTTCAACTTTGCTGAACACTGCATATGTATATAAAAAAGTTAGGTTATGCATTCATACTTAAATGAAAGCCACCCTAATCAGCTATTGCATCAAAATAAGGACACATTTATTCCAAACAACTTCTAGAAGGACACTTATTACCAAAAATGAAGAAAAAATTGTGTCGAGATTTTTTTCTTGCTAAATGGTCGCTTCGGACCCTTCAGGCATGTTCCAAGTGCCCTTGGGGAATTGTCCAGAACCGAACTAGAGTCCACCATGCCTCCACCAGTCGGCGCCGCCGGGTTGTTCTGAGGCATAACATCTCTGATCACGCCTTCCTTCGGAAGGGAAGTACAGCCGTTGGTCCCCGGTTCATGAGTTGATGGATCGATAAGGAAAGGGCCCAGGTGTAGGAGCTGCCTCTCTGGCGGCGTCGGTAGCATTGGTGCTCAGCACGGAAAACAAGATCGACGTAAAACAAAGAAAAAAAACGTTTGTTAGCCTGAAATATAATTGTAATTTAAAAATAAGGCAACTTTAAAAATTCGGTTGATTTATTATGCATCCAAAATTTTAGTAATTATTTTGCGAGGAATGCAACCGCCCTTCTTGCGCTTGAGCTCGCTTGTCTACAAGACGTTTGTTAGTCTGAAATATAATTGTAATTTTAAAATAAGGCAACTTTAACAATTCAGCTGATTTATTATGCATCCAAAATTTTAGTAATTATTTTGCGAGGAATGCAACCGCCCTTCTTGTGCGTTTGCTTGCTTGTTTAGAAGGCGTTTGCAAGTCTAAAATTTAATTGTTATTTTAAAATAGGGCAATTTTAAAAAATCAGTGGATTTATTATGCATCCAAAATTTTAGTAATATTTTGCAATCAATGCAACCGCCCTCCTAGTGCGCGAGCTCACTTGCCCATTACACATTCCTTGCGAGCTAAGGTGTAGAAAGATGTATTATGTTTTAATATCTCCGTACAGCGGCGCCGGTGGTGTAGTGGTAAGCGTGATTACCTCTCACCCCAGCAGGCCTGGGTTCAATCCCAGTCGGCACCGTCGGGATGTTCTGAGGCATAACATCTCTGATCACGCCTTCCTTCGGAAGGGAAGTAAAGCCGTTGGTCCCCGGTTCATGAGGTGATGGGTCGATAAGGAAAGGGCCCAGGAGTGGGAGCTGCCTCCCTGATGGCGTCGGTAGCATTGGTGCTCAGCACGGAAAACTAGATCGACGTAAAAAAAATCCAAGAAAAAAAAATTGTCCGTACATAGAGACATTTTAAAATTTCTGAAATATGTAATATTTTTATGATTCAAAATGAAAATAATAATATTCGAAAGGATTATTTATGAAATTCTTAAAATAAGCTTAAAAGCTTAGCTTAAAATAAATCAGCTATCTGATGCGTCAATTTTTTTTAATTTTTGTTGCATTGGAAGTTTCAAAGCTGCATCTAATATCTCTTTTACTTGGACGTGAAGTTCAAAACATAATTCAGTGGATGAATTATTTTGCAGATATCTTCGTCTCAGTGTTAAATTATTTACTTTATAAACTAAATTTTTAATAAGATATGTGTCTAACAAACAGTAGTTTTTAAAAGTTTTCGTTAAACCTCGAAATTTTTCAAAGAAAATCGTGAAAATCTGGAAAGCTCAAGGAAAATGTAAGTAAGTAAACATTAATTCTTCTAAATTATTGGCGCCCTCAAAGCTATGAAGTGCCAATTTGGTAGGCGGGCCCCCCCAAATGAAGAGGGCTGCGCACGCCTGTGCACGTAGCATATGGGATTAGAGCTAATTGGGGACAAACTCTCATGCCGATGCCACTCCAAAAATAAATGAATAGGTTATTTTTTAGCTAAAAATTAATAATTGTTACCCACATTCATTAGCGTTCCTTCGAGTAACTTATTGCGTTTTTGGGTAACAGTTGGTCATTTGTGCGTTAAAATCCATTACCCATCTATTGAACACTCAGAAAGAAAAAAAAAGGAAATGTAGACTTCTTTCCATACTAAATCTAGCCTCGCCGTTTTCATTCATTCGATGCCTAAAAGTGGAATAGTAATGGCTTGTATAAATAGAGTAAATTCTTTGGTTTTTATTTAAATACTTTATGAACATGATTTTTAGCCAAAAACTAGTTCATCATGGAGAGAATTTACACTGCTATGCATACTTTTTAGTCAAATGTATTTTAAGAGTATTATAATGTTCATCGTGAGTTTTGTCATACATATAATTTATTTTAAAGATTTTAAAGTTGGCCAGTTTTATTTTATTAGTACCGTAAATATTGAAAATCAATGATCCATCATTCATATAATATATTCGGAAAAAAAAAATCCGTTTCCATATTCGTGAACGGCGTAGAAGGAAATGTACACCGAGTAGTAAACGAATTAAATTCGACAGTTTTGAATTCGTTAAATGTAAAATTTGACAAAATTCATGCAAAAACCTTTCAAATATTTTATTTTCGCAAATCAATTTAATTTCATGCCTCCTCCATGCATGAATAATTTCATGCTTCCAAGACATCCGTGTGTTTGATGCCACCAGAAAAAGTGATGAAGTAGGTGTCTGTGTCTAATAAACTAAAGTTCAAATAGACACGCTAATCGTAAAAAGTATTTCAAAAGTGCATATTTTTTATGCATAGCGATTTATAAATAAAGTGTAGTCAAAGCTTACATTGAAAATACCCTATTAACAACTTTGATTATTTTTGATTGAATATGTGCATTTTTTGGAGGAATGGGTAGTTTCCCATAGAACAAGCAGAATTGTTGGGTACCGTAAAACGGGGTAACTTTGGTAATTTATAAAGAATAGTATAAATATTTTTTACCACAACTAATGTTTGCAAAACAATTTTTTTTTTAACAAGTACTGAGGATCGAGAAACGAAGTGCTCAATTTTGCACCTTATTTTTATATAACATAATATCCATTTAGCTAATGCGATCGTACAAATCATAAGGTAGCTATATTATGGTCAACCAATACATTCTGCAGATAATTTCAGATGTTACCGAGAAAAAGCACTTCGGGGCGATGATTTTTATTTATTTACTAATTCTTCACGTCGACTATTTCAGTTATAATAAGTTTATAGCGTCTGTTTTTTTATACCAACTTATCTGGCTCAACTCGAACATTTTTAGCATACTTTTGTTCATTGTCACGTCAATTGTTTCGCAATAATCGTTATAACAAAACATCATTTTATTGAACGTCCCATTTCTAGCAAAGTTCCTTCTTTGATTGTTGACATGAAAGAAATGTATGCTTCTTAGAGGACGAGTAGGAGCATAAATCTCTGTGGTGTTCACCCTTTGCACAATAACATCGTTTATCAAAAGCTCTCTTCGCCTCTATATTAATTAACATACATCGCGATGGATGTTCCAGATCTTCCGGAGTACTGTCCCCTCGATCCCAGGGACAATGTTCTGCTCACATCTCCAAATTCATATTGATAAGACTTCCATACATAGTTTCAAAAAAAAAATCTAATTCTAGAATCAGTTTCTTGAATTGACCACTTATATGGATGTTCCAGATCATCCAGAGGTCCATTATGTGATACCCAGGGTCCATAATCCAGTCACAACTCCAAAATAATTCTGAAAAGACGTCTATGAGTGGTTTTGAAAAAAAAAACACAGAGTTCTAGAATCAATTTCATAAATTGATCACTTTTACGGATGCTCCGGAAATTTCGTAGCTGCTTATTGTGTCTATCGCTACCCATAACGAAAATGAATGCAAAGTAGATGAACATACGCTGTGGGTTGTTTTTATTTCTCGGCTTTCCACTTCACACTGCGTGCTGCTGCTATAGCGGGGAATGTTTGCGCATGATTTGGAAATCCAAAAAGTATGCTATGAACTTATTATTTGTGTTCTATAATTGGCATCATTGGATTGCTTTTACTCTTAGTAATTATTTGATATAAAAAAATATACATAGTTCCATATAAAAATTTCAAGCAATCGTGGGCGTAATATGATCATGTCCATTTAGCGCACCTATACAAGCATATTCACCGCACGGGATAAATGCGTGCACCAAGAAGCAGTTCATTTTTACAATGATTAGGGTGGGTCTGTGCAATTATGTTGGTTGAAACTATCGTTTCAAAGACAAATCAAACTGAATAGTAGGCATTGTTAGAAATTGAGGTAATAAGAAGTTATGGTAGGGTTCCAATGTTTAGCAATTATCCATGTTCTACCCCGTTTTATCATAGCACTATTATAACACAGTGCAGCTCTCTTTGATGTAGTAACATCAGTGCAGCTCTATTTGACGCGGTATGCCATATGGAGCTTTTGTTGTCAGGAACATGTAAACTAATAACTTTTAAACAATTCTTAAAAATTGAGGAATTTCAGGAAAATGCGAACAAATTCTGAGCATTCGATAAAATAAAATCGTCACCAGCCTGCAGTTCTAATTTTATGAAATGCCGCACAGTGGATTGCTCCGATGATTCATTTTGATCATTTTGGTCAATCTCGATAGGTTCATGAGTCGCCTCGTAAAGATGGTAGTATAGTGATGGCTAATTTTATGATAAATCTGGGATTTTTTGTATTGAATTAAAAATACATTCACTAATCCCAGTGAAAGTAATTGGGCAATATTATATTACCAAATTGTTCTTTTGGGAGTTGGCTATCGATGGATTGACATAAATATCCAAAAAAATGCCCTGGCCCGGTGTTGAAACTAGAAAACCAAAGTAATGTCGAGTACTTTTGACCATTTTTTTCAGTAAAAAACACATTCCTGTAAAAACAAATAGATTTATCAGTATAGTTTGTTCCCAAAAAATGATCTCTAATCAGTTCCGGACAGACAAGTGGAAGAAAATCCCAAGAAAACTTGCTTAATTTCTTGAAATTAGTAAAACAGTTCTCCCGGGCGCCCCGCTTCCTTTGCCCTTAATGTTCTCAAACCATAAGTTAAAAGGTTTTAGTATAGTTTTCTTTGCGAAAATGTATGGAGAAAACAAGAATTTTGAATGGTAATGGTTCTTAACAACCCATTATTTGTAAGGTCCACTTCCAAAAAACTATAATACTTAAGGTTAAAACTTTATCATTAAACGTTCATGTAAAGTTCCATAACCATTTCAGTTGAAGTTTAGCAGGGATTATAAACAATTTATAACCATTTTAGGTAAGGTCAATTTATGGTTCTCGCTTATGCGGGCAGACTGACACTGTACTACACACACATAAATATTTTTAAACAATTGTGTTGGTTTGATTTAAATGGGCTTCTTTATTGATTTGAAACTTCATTATGAACTGAAACAAATAGAAATTTTCTATTAAATAATAACAAAATATTTTATTGGTTTACGCCTCAGTGTTTTTTCTGCGTGTAAGATGGATCCAATAAACGGTACATGTCGATTTGTTTCAGTGTAGAAATACTCAGAGGGAGAGATAAGCGGAAGGAATGTTTTGAGCCAAATGAACTGTCAAAATCTGAGCCAGTCGAACATTCCCATTAGATTTTTTGCGAGGATTTCTTATTCTTACTAGATTAATTTAGAGAGTATTGCAATCCAACAGAAATTCAATCACCTTTATGTATCGTGTGCTTCTCAAATTCAACTAGTTTTTTGAATAAAAAAACAATAATAGTAACTCTATTGATTAATTGATCTTAGTTGGTTAAGTAATAGCACCAAGAAATGTGCAAAATATTGCCATGCACTCAATTATTATTTTGCACGTAAATCGAATCAAAAGTAAAAGTCATGTGAAATGCTAGTTTCTAGCTTGGGTTGCAAGATTATTTAGGTACAAATCCCTACTGCCGAATTGTATTTTGTTTTCTCCGCCCATCTCTCCCTCTGAGTATTTCCCGGGACAGTCAACCATACATTGAAATCGAGACCAACCTTTTTGACGTTTAATCGTCAACCAACCGAATTGCCGGCGAAAAAGTGACGTCATTTGACATTGCGCGCCTGAAAAATGATCGCTCGCCCTTCGTCCGTGATGCGGACGAAGGGCGGACCGCTCCGCTAGAGCACCCACATACAGCGGGCGAGTCGCCCACGGCTCGCCCCTGGACCGCTTGGTGGACGGGGCGGACTTGGGCGACTCGAATTTCGTGGCGCCACTTGATCCAAATTTGGTCGCCCCCGGCGCGCCGGCGCGCCTGAGGCGAAAACGATACCTGTCAAAAAACTGATAGTTTCGGCCATTTTGTCCGCCCACAAGCGCCCCGGTTGTTCACCACCATTTTTTTTTCAATGGGTTTTAATTTAATAAAAATAAAAACAGTGTAATAAGCATGAACATGACTTCATCAATAAATTTTATTTTTCATTTTCTTATAACTAACATATTTGTTTTTTTTTTAGATCTTACAATAGGTTACAATAATATCTTACAAGCTAAGTCAACCGCATCATGTGACAAATCAAATTACATGAGAACTCCAATCTAGTTCCAAGAACCGCTTTGGCCACATCGAGACACATTCCGGGTGTCTCGGGGGATGCAATCAGCATCTGATTAGGGTCAAACCCACCATGTGACACATCAAATTACATGAGAATTCAATTTCTGATTCAATAGAAGTCAAATTTAGTTCCTAGAACCGCTTTGGCCAGATCCGGACATATTACGGGTGTCCCGGGGGAAGAGGCCAACATCTGATTAGGGTCAAACCCATGATGCGACACATCAAATTACATGAAAATTCTATGACTGGTTCAATGGAACTCAAATTTAGTTCCAAGAACCGCTTCGACCAGATCCGGACATATTACGGGTGTCCCGAGGGAAGAAGCCAACATCTGATTAGGGTCAAACCGATCATGCGACACATCAAATTACATGAGAATTCAATGACCTGTGCAATGGAACTCAAATTTAGTTCCAAGAACCACTTTGGCCACATCCGGACATATTCCGAGTGTCCCGGGGGAAGAAGCCAACATCTGATTAGGGTTAAAACCCACCATGCGACAGATCAAATTACATAAGAATTCTATGACTTGTTAAATGGAACTCAAATTTAGTTCCAAGAACCACTTTGGCCACATCCGGACATATTCCGGGTGCCCAGGGGGAAGAAGCCAACATCTGATTATGATCAAACCCATCATGCGACACATCAAATTACATGAGAATTCAATCACTAGTTTAAAGGAACTCAAACTTAGTTCCTACAACCACTTTGACCACATCCGCCTAGGGTTCGGAAAATTGATATCTGACGCATTTCGAAACCAAAGATGGCAGCTTCCGGTTTCCGAAAAAGTGGGATATACTGTCAAATATCGGTTAATATGGGTATTTATGCAAGCAGGATGACTTCTAGAAGCCGAAAAGCATTATCCGACGCCATTTTAAAATCAAAGATGGCGGCTTCCGCTTTCAGAAAAAGGGAAATGCTATCAAAAACCAATCAATCTGGGTAGTTTTGGAATCGGGGTAACGTCTAGAGATTGGAAATCGATATCCGATGCCATTTTAAAATAAAAAATGGCGGCTTCCGATATCAGAAAAAGCGAAAAATACTTTCAAATATCCATATACATTGATATTTTTCTAATCGGGGTTATGTATAGACATCAGAAATCGATATCCGACGCCAATTTGAAATCAAATATGGCGACTCCCGGATTAAGAAAAATAGGGAAATACATCCCGGCGGCGCCGACTGGTATTTAACCCAGGCCTGCTGGGGTGAGAGGCAATCACGCTTACCACTACACCACCGGTGCCGCTGGAAATACTATCAAATAGCCACAAATCTGGATATTTTTGTAATCGGGGTAACGTCTAGAAATCTGAAATAGATATCCGACGCCATTTTGAAATCCTAAATGGCCGCTGCTGGTTAAAGAAATGTGGGAAATACTTTATTATAAGTATTTTTAGAATCAGGGTTTTGTCTAGAGACCGAAAATCGATAACGCCATTTTGAAATCAAAGATGGTGGCTTCCGATTACAGAAAAGTAGAAAATTCTGTCAAATACCCATCAATATACACGGATACGAATTTTGTTCATTTAAATCAAAATTTTTAATGTTTATACTCTAAACATATGAATTCAGTGCTAACATTTGAAAACGGCACAAAAGCCATTTGTAAACAAATGGTTTGTGGGCCCTTTACTCACTACTTGAAGTACACCCACGCGACACAACAGCAACATCGAGTAGGGGAAATTTTCCCCTTCCTGACGATGCTGTTGTTTTGCGTGGGCGTTCTTCGGGTAGCGAGTAAAGGGCCCACAAACCATTTGTTTACAAATGGCTTTTGCGCCGTTTTCAAATGTTAGCACTGAATTATTCAAAGTAAATTGAAAGGATGTTTAAATCTAAAATATTTATGTTTGAATTAAATTCAAAAGCATGTTTATTTTAACATTATGGAAATATCAGTTGTATTTGACAGTATCTGTCACCGAAGTGTTTGTGTTTGACTGACAATGATCGGTTACGTGGCGAATACGAATAAGAATGGAATCATTGGCGGTGATAAAGGCGCAGAAGACCAAACAAAAAACGATAGTTTTTTTTTTTTTTTTTTCTTTATTTGAGAGATTTTTAGCCATAGGCTAGTTCATCTCTTAAAAACGATAGTTATTCGTTGGCCATTTTGCAGAATCTGGTAGTGGCCAATGAGATCAAGAGCTGGACGGAGCGACACTGGAGCTGGTGAACACAGAACATTCGTTGTTACCGTTGAGACTGTTGTGGTCCTTGGATAAAAGGCTGATCCCTGCATACGGATGTGATTGCATCCGGATCATGTGACGGCGATACCAACAATCAATACGAAACTAACGATTTTAAATTGGTTCACCACTTTAGTAGCCTATTGGTCCCAAGCAAACGAATAACGTAACCTATTCTAGTCGAAATTCTAGTACTACGCAATGTTTGTTTTGATTCGCTATGAAAGTTTGACAGATAAAATGAGGGGTTATTGGTTTTTCCTATGTTTCGAGGGGTGAATCGATTAGCTTGGGACCGAAGAGAGTACCAGAGCTGTGCCAAAAAGTTGAGCACGTTTCTACGGGACCTTCTAGTCTTAGAGTTACCTCTATGGCGATACTGCGAATAAAAGCGCACGATTGGTGATTTAACCTACCCACACGAATTGCCGGCGAAAAAGTGACGTCATTTGACATTGAGCGACTTGAAAACTGATCGTTCGCCCTTTGTCCGGGATGCGGACGAAGAGCGACTCGCCCCACTAGAGTAATTTCATCCGCCGGGCGACCAAATGGCGCTCCGGGATCCGGACGAAAGGCGACTCGCCCCGCTAGAGTAATTTCATCCGCCGGGCGACCAAATGGCGCTCCGGGATCCGGACGAAAGGCGACTCGCCCCGCTAGAGTAATTTCATGCGCCGGGCTACCAAATGGCGGATGGAACATAGTCATTTTTTGTGATTTTTTTTGCGTTTTTTTGCGGTGGCTGATTACGTGGGAAGCCATTTTTTTATCTCGTGCGTGTTTAGTACACGTATTTTTTTATCTGGCCGCGAAATTAACTTCGGATGGTTCTCTCGGGAGTTTATCGGCACGATTAACGGAAGAAACAAGCCGGCAAATGGAATTAGAATAGGTAAATATGGTAAATATACTGCATGCAAAAAAATAAGCAATGTTGATAATTTTTGTTGACATTTTTTTCAGCCTGATCCAGTACAATTCAAAATTAACGGAGGTGGAGCAGGAATTAGCTCTCGATGGAAAGCTGAATGAGGGTAAATATTATACTTATTGTGAACATGAAGTGTTTTTTAAGTGATCACTGTGAAATAACTTTTCAAAATGTTGTTTTAGAGGACACCCGGCAGGATTTCAGCACTTCTACCTGCATACGTGTTGGAAATAGGGAACCGAAGCCAGATCTCGGATCTCAATAAGGACAATGAAGCTAGATCCGAACATCATTACTGTTCCATCCATTGTTTATAGTGATGTGAATGAACTGAGTATGTAAGTTTCTTTTTGTGAGGAAGGGAGAGCGATTGGGAAATTGAAGCAGGAAGATAGGGAGTTCTTGCATGTTCTTCGGAACTTGGAAGTTCTTGGGAACTTCTTGGAAGTTCTTGGGATCTTCTTGGAAGTTATTGGGATCTTCTTGGAAGTTATTGGGATCTTCTTGGAAGTATTTGGGAAGTTCTTGGGAACTTCTTGGCAGTTCTTGGGATCTTCTTGTAAGTTCTTGGGATCTTCTTGGAAGTTATTGGGATCTCCTTGGAAGTTATTGGAATCTCCTTGGAAGTTATTGGGATCTCCTTGGGATATTCTTGGAAGTTATTGGGATCTTCTTCGAAGTTCTTGGGAACTTCTTGGAAGTTCTTGGGAACTTCTTGGAAGTTCTTGGGATCTTCTTGGAAGTTCTTGGGATCTTCTTGGAAGTTATTGGGATCTCCTTGGGGTCTTCTTGGAATCTTCTTGGAAGTTATTGGGAACTTCTTGGAAGTATTTGGGAAGTTCTTGGGATCTTCTTGGAAGTTTTTGGGATCTTCTTGTAAGTTCTTGGGATCTTCTTGGAAGTTATAGGGATCTCCTTGGAAGTTATTGGGATCTCCTTGGGATATTCTTGGAAGTTATTGGGATCTTCTTCGAAGTTCTTGGGAACTTCTTGGAAGTTATTGGGATCTCCTTGGGGTCTTCTTGGAAGTTCTTGGGATCTTCTTGGAAGTTATTGGGATCTTCTTGGAAGTATTTGGGAAGTTCTTGGGAACTTCTTGGAAGTTTTTGGGATCTTCTTGTAAGTTCTTGGGATCTTCTTGGAAGTTGTTGGGATCTCCTTGGAAGTTATTGGGATCTCCTTGGGATATTCTTGGAAGTTATTGGGATCTTCTTGGAAGTTATTGGGATCTCCTTGGGATCTTCTTGGAAGTTCTTTAGATCTCCTTGGAAGTTCTTGAGATCTTCTTGGAAATTCTTGGGATCTTCTTGGAAGTTATTGGGATCTTCTTGGAAGTTATTGGGATCTCCTTGGGATCTTCTTGGAAGTTCTTGGGATCTCCTTGGAAGTTCTTGGGATCTTCTTGGAAGTTATTGGGATCTTCTTGGAAGTATTTGGGAAGTTCTTGGGAACTTCTTGGAAGTTTTTGGGATCTTCTTGTAAGTTCTTGGGATCTTCTTGGAAGTTGTTGGGATCTCCTTGGAAGTTATTGGGATCTCCTTGGGATATTCTTGGAAGTTATTGGGATCTTCTTGGAAGTTATTGGGATCTCCTTGGGATCTTCTTGGAAGTTCTTTAGATCTCCTTGGAAGTTCTTGAGATCTTCTTGGAAATTCTTGGGATCTTCTTGGAAGTTATTGGGATCTTCTTGGAAGTTATTGGGATCTCCTTGGGATATTCTTGAAAGTTATTGGGATCTTGGAAGTTCTTGGGATCTCCTTGGAAGTTCTTGGGATCTTCTTGGAAGCTCTTGGGATCTTCTTGGAAGTATTTGGGAAGTTCTTGGGATCTCCTTGGAAGTTCTTGGGATCTTCTTGGAAGTTCTTGGGATCTTCTTGGAAGTATTTGAGAAGTTCTTGAGAAGTTCTTGGGAACTTTTTGGAAGTTCTTGGGAACTTCTTGGAAGTTCTTGGGATCTTCTTGTAAGTTCTTGGGATCTTCTTGGAAGTTATTGGGATCTCCTTGGAAATTATTGGGATCTCCTTGGGATATTCTTGAAAGTTATTGGGATCTTGGAAGTTCTTGGGATCTCCTTGGAAGTTCTTGGGATCTTCTTGGAAGCTCTTGGGATCTTCTTGGAAGTATTTGGGAAGTTCTTGGGAACTTCTTGGAAGTTCTTGGGATCTTCTTGGAAGTTCTTGGAATCTTCTTGGAAGTTCTTAGGAACTTCTTGGAAGTTCTTGGGAACTTCTTGGAAGTTCTTGGGAACTTCTTGGAAGTTCTTATTAACATCTTGTAATTATAATAATAATAATTAAACATTGTTTTATATGTTCCACACATGATTTTTTGCAATGTGATCAACAAATGATATCTATGTGTCGGACACATACCCAATGTGTGTACACATAAAAGCGATGTGTAGTCACACACATGGTTGCTTCTACTCACTTGCTATAAAAAAATGATTTTCTGAATTTTGAAATCATTAGATGTTATAATGATATTTTGTGCTTGTTAGATACAAGAAGAGGATGAAATGCAAGTGTTTGACACATGAAACCTGGTAAATTTGCTTTCAGATAGTCACAATCAGCGATTTTATGATTCGTGAGCGTTCACTCAGAGTGAGCGCTCGCGAGTCGTAAAATCGCTGATTGTGACTATCTGAAAGCAAATTTACCAGGTTTCATGTGTCAAACACTTGCATTTCAACCTCTTCTTGTATCTAACAAGTACAAAATATGATTATAACGTTTAATGATTTCAAAATTCAGAAAATCATGTTTTTATAGCAAGTGAGTGGAAGCAAGCCTGGTCACACATACTATTCATTTGACTCATAAATTTCATGTGTAACTCTGTGTGAATTCTGTTTATGTGTGGTCACATGAAAATGTTGTGGAATTTTACGTATAAATTCGTCGATAAGAATGTGTAGAATTTATTATGTGTACCAAATTTAGGCTAAATATGGTTAATATGGTAATCTGCACCTAAAATTGTTAGTTGGGAAGTTTAGTTTAAGTCTAGTTATGTTGATGTTAAATTTTGGATAATGTTTGGTTGAATTTAAGGTGAGTTAAACTTAAAGTTAAGTTAAGTTAATAAAATAAAGTTAAGTTTAATATATCTTAAAGATATGATGATGTGTACGGCTAAAGTTAATTTTCAATAATGTGAAGGTAAAGAGAAGTTTAATATTGATTAATGTTATTTTTAAGTTTTCTTAAAGTACAGTGAAAGTTAGGTAAAATATATTTCCAGAGAACTTTATGGAAGTTTTTTTTTAAGTTCTTGCCACTTCTTGCAACTTTTTGAAAGATCTCATAATTTCATGGACCTCCTTGAAACTTCTTGATACTTGTTGTGTTAGTGTTACTTTAAATTAATTAGATGAGTTTAGTTAAATTTTTGTAAAATTTTTGTTCAAGTTATGTTAAAGATAAGTTATGTAAATGAACTAAAGTTTAGTCAAATTAAGCTAATGTGTACTAAAAAATAAAATCAAGATAAAATTTATGCAAATGCAGGTTTAGTTAAAGTTAAGTTAAAGCCATATTGAAGTTATTTCAATGTTAAGCTAAGTTAAAGTAAAGTTAAAGTAAAGTTAAAGTAAAGTTAAAGTAAAGTTAAAGTAAAGTTAAAGTAAAGTTAAAGAAAAGTTAAAGTAAAGTTAAAGTAAAGTTAAAGTAAAGTTAAAGTAAAGTTAAAGTAAAGTTAAAGTTAATTTAAAGTTACGTTTAAGTTAAGTTAAATTAAGTTTAAGTTAAGTTTAAGTTAAGTTCAAGTTAAGTTAAAGCTAAGTTAAAGATAAAGTTAGGATCAAATTTTGACAAATTTAAGTTAAAGTTAAGTGAAGATTTAGTTTAAGTTAAGTTAACACTAATTCAAAGTTACGATAAATTAATGAGTTGAAGTTTAAAAAACATAATAAAGTTTAGTTAAAGCTAAACTCAAGTTATGTTAATATTAAATCAAATTTAAGTTAGACATTAGTTAAATTTTAGTGAAGGTTAAGTTAAAGTTTAGTAAAATTTTAAGTAAAAATCTGTTAAAAGTTAATTAAACTTAAGCTAAGTATGTGTTGAAGTTAAGTAAGACATGTTGAAGCTAAAGTTGAGGTTAATTTAAAGTTTGGTTAAAGTTAAGATAGTTATGTTAAACTTGAACTAAAGCTATGTTTAAATTTTCATACAATTTGTTGACACTAAAGTTAGAGTTAAGTCAAATTGCAGCACATGTTATAAATAAGTGAAGTTGAACATATTACAAGGAAACTTGAGGGATCCTTTCAGAGCACATCAGGAATACTTCAGCTCTTGGAAGTTATTGAAATCTCTTGGAACATCTTGAATTTTATTTAAATTTTTGGAAGTTCGTGGAGCTTCTTTAAACTTCTTTAGATTTCACTTGGATGTTCTTGTTAAGTTAAGATTAGGTTTAAATTTTGTTAAATTTAAGTTACTGTTAAGTTTAAATTAAAGTTATGTTAATTTAACAAGTTAATGTTTAATTAAAGGTAAGTTGAAATTTAGCTACATAAAATCGAGCTGAGTTATAATTAAGTCAAAGTTAAGTTAAAATTTAGTGAAAGTTAAGATTAAATTAAGTTAAAATTAAGTAAAAGGTTAGTTAAAAATATGTTAAAGTTAAGTTAAATTAATGTTAAAGTTATGTTAAAGATAAGTTAATGTTCAGTGTCATTTAAATTAAAGTAAATGTTTATTTAAGGTGTATTTAGTTAAAGTTTAATTGAAGATAAGCTAAAGTTTAACTAAAGATATTTTGAAGTTATGTTTAAATTTCATTAGTTATGATAAAGTCAAGTTGAAGTTATGTGAAAGTTATTTCCAGGCAACTTCAGAGAAACTTCATGCTTTGAACATCTTGGAAGTTATGTTCGGTTAAAATCAAGTCAAAGTTAAGTTAAAATTGATTAACATAACTAACGTTTAGTAAATGTTAAGTGAAAGCTAAAATAAACTTAAATTAAGTAAACAGTTAAATCTTAGTTTTGTTAGAAGTTATATTTATGTTACGTAATACTCAAATCGGAGTTAGGCTGGACTTAAAGAAAAGAAGTTCCCAGCCTTCCAAGAACAACATAGAAGTTCCTGGGAACTAACTTAACTTTAACAGAACTATAACATAGTTTTTATATATCTTTAGCTAACAATTTTAACTTAAACTTTCACATAACTTGAACTGAAAATTATCATAAATTTAACTTGGCTTAAATTTAACTTTATTATAGCTCTAATTTAACTTTAACATATCATTAGCTAAACTTTAAATAAACCAATAACTAATAATACATCAAATTTACTTTTTTTTTACTTAGCTTCAACTTAAACTCAACTTCAACTTAAAATTATCATTACTTTTAATTAGCTTTATCATACCTTTCACTTCACTTTAACTAAATTTTGAATTAATTTTTATCGTAACGTTCACTATTTAGTATTCATCCCGATTCCAAAAATAACAATTTTCATGGGTGTTTGAAAGTTTTCCCAAATTTTCTGAAACTGAAAGCCATCATATTGGATTTCAAAATGGTGTCAGATATCAATTTGTGCCTTCTATTCGGGGTGACAAAAATATTCATAGTGATGGGACAGTATTTTATTTTTTTTCTGAAACTGGAAGCCGCCATTTTTATTTCAAAATGGAGTCGGACATCGAATTACGGCCTCAAAACGTCACCCTGATTCCAAAAATATCCATATTGATGGGAGTTCGGCAGTATTTTCCACTTTTTTTAAAACAGAAGCCGCCATCTTTGATTTTGATTTTTGACCTCTATTCGTGACCCAAATTCCAAAAGTACCCATATTTATGGACTTTTGAAATTATTTTTCTGAAACTGGAAGCCGCCACATTTGATTTCAAAATGGCATCGAATATCGATTTTCTCTAGACGACAACCTGATTCCAAAATTCCCATATTGATTGATATTTGATAGCAATTCCCACTTTTTCTGAAACCTCAAGCCACCTTTTTTTGGCTCTCGGAATTCAAAATGGCGTCGGATACCTATTTCCAATCTCTAGACGTCACCCGATCCCAAAAATATCCATTTTATAGATAATTGACAGTAATCCCAATTTTTCTTAAACCAGAAGCCGCCATCTTTGATTTCAAAATCTCATCGGATATTGATTAGCGGCCTCTAGTCATTAACCCAATTCTAAAAATACCCATATATATGGATATTTGACAGTATTTCCCACTTTTTTCTGAAACAGGAATCTTCCACCTTGGATTTCAAAATAGCGTCGGATATCGATTTCCTATCTCTACACGTCACCCCATTCCAAAAATACTTATATCGATGAGTATATGACAATATATCCCATTTTTTCTGAAACCGGAAGAGGGCATATTTGATTTAAAAATGGCGTCGGATATCGATTTCCAGTTGATTATAGATTGTAGATTGTAGTAGAGTTGGAAACTTGATCATGTAAACACTACGCATCATTGTCTGGTAGTTCGTTAAAAAATGATACAACAATCGTCAAGCTCGCTGTAACGTCACCTAGTGCCTCGTCATCCACGAATTGGCGCCTATATCAGTAGTCTAATAACTCTTAGCGCGCTGATGGCATGGTTCCAATGCCGCATAGAGAGTTGCTACAATGATATTAGGTTAGCTAAGGTCAGTTAACTGACTGGTGGGGAACGGGAGCTTTAGCAATGACTATTATGTATGCATTTCTAAAACGTTATCTAACAACAATGGTGTATACTGTTTACAAAATCATGTTTGTAATTCTTATGTGTGGTATGGTTGAAAACATTTGAAAAATTTAGATTCAAATTTTTTGCACATTAGAAAACATCCGAAAATAACAATAAGTTCTTAGTACAATTGAAAACACCCGAAAATCGTTTTCTTTTAATGTCTTGTACATTTGACAACATCAGGAAGCATCTACATTTGAAAACACATGAAGAACGTTAAATTTTAACGTTTTGTATATCTAAAATTATCTCAAAAACGTTTGGTTCTGATGACAAACGTTTAAAATTCTCCACGCCAGAACAACATTTGAATAGCAAAATTTTATTTCACGTTACCTTGTTTAAATACATCTAAATCGCAATGTTTTTCAATGTTTAATGCCAGAAATATATTTTATTTCTATGCTGATGTAGACATCAAACGTTAGGCTAATGTAAATTTGTATTCGGGTTCCACCGGGACACCCGGAATATGTCTGGATGTGGCCAAAGTGGTTCTTGGAACTAGATTTGAGTTCCATTGAACCAGAAATTGAATTCTCATGTATTTTGATGTGTCGCATGATGAGTTTGATCCTAATCAGATGTTGGTGTCTCCCCCCGGGATACCCGGAATATGTCCGGGTGTGGCCACTTTGGTTCTAGGAACTAAATTTGAGTTATATTGAACCAGAAATTGAATTCTCATGTAATTTGATGTGTCGCATGATGGGTTGGACCCTAATCAGATGTTGGCCTCTTCCCCCGGGACACCCGGAATATTTCCGGATGTGGCCAAAGTTGTTCTTGGAACTTTATTTGAGTTCCATTGAACCAGTTGTTGAATTCTTATGTAATTCGATGTGTTGCATTATGGGTTTGACCCTAATCATATGTTAGGCTCTTCCCCCGGGACACCCGGAATATGTACGGATGTGCCCAAAGTGGTTCTAGGAACTAGATTTGAGTTCCATTGAACCAGAAATTAAATTTTCATGTATTTTGATGTGTCGCATGATTGGTTTGATCCTAATCAGATGTTGGCCTCGTCCCCCGGGATACCCGGAATATGTCCGGATGTGGCCAAAATGGTTCTTGGAACTAGATTTGAGTTCCATTGAACCAGAAATTGAATTCTGATGTATTTTGATGTGTCGCATGATGGGTTTGATTAGATCAGATGTTGGCCTCTTCCCCCGGGATACCCGGAATATGTCCGGATGTGGCCAAAGTGGTTCTTAGAACTAGATTTGAGTTCCATTGAACCAGAAATTGAATTCTGATGTATTTTGATGTGTCGCATGATGGGTTTGATTAGATCAGATGTTGGCCTCTTCCCCCGGGATACCCGGAATATGTCCGGATGTGGCCAAAGTGGTTCTTAGAACTAGATTTGAGTTCCATTGAACCAGTCGTTGAATTCTCATGTAATTTGATGTGTCGCATGATGGGTTTGACCCTACTCAGAGGTTGGCCTCTACCACCGGGACACCCGGAATATGTCCGGATATGGCCACTTTGGTTCTAGGAACTAGATTTGAGTTTCATTGAACCAGAAATTGAATTCTCATATATTTTGATGTGTCGCATGATGGGTTTGAACCTAATCAGATGTTGGCCTCTTCCCCCGGGACACCCGGAATATGTCCGGATGTGGCCAAAGTGGTTCTAGAAACTAAATTTGAGTTCCACTGAACCAGTCGTTGAATTCTCATGTAATTTGATGTGTCGCATGATGGGTTTGACCCTAATCAAATGTTGGCCTCTTCCCCCGGGATACCCGGAATGTGTCCGGATGAGGGTAAAGTGGTTCTTGGAACTAAATTTGAGTTCCATTGAACCATAAATTGAATTCTCATGTAATTTGATGTGTTGCATGATGCGGTTGACTTAGCTTGTAAGATATTATTGTTAGGTTAAGATCTATTTAATAAAAAAAAAACATATGTTAGTTACAAGAAAATGAAAAATAAAATTTATTGATGAAGTCATGTTTATGCTTCAACTGTTTTCATTTTTATTAATTTAAAACCCATTGAAAAAGAAAATGGTGGTGAACATTCGGGAGCGCGCCGGGGCGCCTGGGGGCGGACAAAATGGCCGAAACGATCAGTTTTTTGACAGGTATCGTTTTCGCCTCAGGCGCCCAAATGTTGCAAATATGGTCGCCCCCGGCGCGCCGGCGACCAAAATTGGACCAAGCGGCGCCGCGAGGTTCGAGTCGCCCAAGTCCGCCCCGTCCGCCGAGCGGTCCGGGGGCGAGCCGTGGGCGACTAGCCCGCTGTATGTGGGTAATCGCGCACTTTTATTTATTTCATCGCACATACGAAAATAATTTATAATAATAAATAGAAAATCATGCTAAATATTAAATACGTGTAAAATAAACTTCAAAATCACGTTTAAAATATAAATTTTTATTTTTGATTACAAAGCAAAAATATTCACGTTCATTTTCAACACGAATGTTTTTAAAATAAACGTAGCATGACTTTTATTTTAAACATTGATGTCACATGACTTTAAACATATAATACGTTTGAAATAAATCTAATTTATTTTTGTGGCCAGAACAAACTGAGTTTACGTTTATATTTACCTCAAATATTTTTATTTCGATAATATTTTTTCTGCGTGTAGGAGTGACGTTTAGAGGCCAGAAATTCAAGTTTGTGGCTTCCGGTTTAAGAAAAAGTATCAAATACCCATCATCCATCTATTCTAATGTTGTTTTGACTTCAAGAATTTCAATCGTTTGACATTAGAACCAAACGTTTTTGGGATGTTTTTAGATGTACAAACACCCAAGGCTGAAAATCTCTCTAATAAAGCAAAAAAAAAAAAAAAAAGATGTACAACAAAACTTTTTTTGGCTGTTTTCAATTGTACCTAGAGCCTGTTGTTCTCTGATGTTTTTAAAAGTACTAAACGTTAGAACTAAACGTTGTTCAGATGTTTTCAAATACGGATGCTTTTTAATGTTTCCAGTTGTACAAAATATTAGAATCAATTAATTTTCGGATGCTTTCATGATAGTCAATGCTAAAGCTCCCGTTCCCCACCTACTAACCGTAACTGACCTAAGCTAACCTAATATCATTGCAGCAACTCTCTATGCGGCGTTGGAACCATGCCATCAGCGCGCTAAGAGTTATTAGACTACTGACATAGGCGCCAATTCGTGGATGACGAGGCACTAGGTGACGTTACAGTGAGCTTGACGATTGTTGTAGCATTTTTGAACGAACTACCAGACAATGATGCGCAGTGTTTACATGATCAAGTTTTCAACTCTACTACAATCTACAATCAACTGGAAATCGATATCCGACGCCATTTTTAATTCAAATATGGCCTCTTCCTGTTACAGAAAAAGTGGGATATATTGTCATATACCCATCGATATGGGTATTTTTGGAATCGGGGTGGCGTGTACAGATAGGAAATCGATATCCGACGCTATTTTGAAATCCAAGGTGTAGGATTCCTGTTTCATAAAAAGTGGGAAATACTGTCAAATATCCAGGTGTTTTCAAATGGAGATGCTTCCTGATGTTGTCAAATGTGCAAGACATTAAAACAAAATGATTTTCGGGTGTTTTCAATTGTACTAAGAACTTATTGTTTTCGGATGTTTTCAAATGTGCAAAACATTAGAATCTAACTTTTTCAATTGCTTTCAACCATACTACACATTAGAATTACAAACATGATTTTGTAAACAGTACACACCATTGTTGTGAGATAACGTTATAGAAATGCATACATAATAGTCATTTCTAAGCTCCCGTTCCCCACCAGTCAGTTAACTGACCTTAGCTAACCTAATATCATTGTAGCAACTCTCTATGCGGCATTGGAACCATGCCATCAGCGCGCTAAGAGCTATTAGACTGCTGACATAGGCGCCAATTCGTGGATGACGAGGCACTAGGTGACGTTACAGCGAGCTTGACGATTGTTGTATCATTTTCGAACGAACTACCAGACAATGATGCCTAGCGTTTACATGATCATGTTTCCAAATCTACAGGGCCACCCACATTAGATCCGGATCTGACGCGATGCAGTAAAGTACAGCTAAATATATTGTTTAACTATCAAATATACGTCAACGCAACGCAAGCAGATCTAATGTGGATAACCCATAAGACCTGTGTCAGAGTGAAAACTGGTGGCTGCGTGAAATTTTAATAAATTGCAAACTTTATCAATACACAAATGCTCCGTCCGTGTGTCGAACCACAAACGAAACTCGTCAGTTGGTGGTGATTGATGACTTCCTTGGTTGCCTTGGTGGTGTCATTCCTTCCTTCGAAAAGAAGCACAGCCGTGAGTTCTGGCCCTTCAGTTGATGAGTCCAGATCTAGGTGTTAATGGTTGCCACTCGGTTGCAGAACATAGAGCGATAGAAAATAAACAAGAAAATAAATCCTTTAAATTTGTGGTGTTGAGTACTTGGCACTGATGAAGTCTGCAAGTAGTAGACTAAATACGCGTATCTATCAAAAGATAAGCAATTACAACGGAATTTAAAGGAAATAAACCAACACACTCAAAGCTCTTCATAAGAAAATAAAACCGAATTGAAGATTTATCCAAGGATTTTGCAGTAAATATTTAGATGAGCGGTTGAAAAAGGGGAAATAAGTAAAGAACAGCTTTTAAAGTCTATTTAGCTAAGACTAGAGAATGCTAGAGAAACTGTGAAAGACTATCAAAGCAAACTATGCACTTAGATCCAATTTTTTTCAGAAAACTTGTCAATACGTATAGTTTGAACCGATAACATCTTGCAGAAATTGTTGTCTTTGAAATGTCTAAGAGCCAGGTAAAGGGCCGAACACAATGACACCGGGACAGCGGCATTGCGGTACAGCGGCATTGCGGTACAGCGGCATTGCGGTACAGCGGTAAATGTACATTTTCAGGGAAGTTCGAAGAACTGCTAGACTGCAGAACTGCAGAACTGTTCTATAAACATCAGAAAAATGCGGGATTTAATTTAATTTAAGTTAATAATTATTCTGAAGACCTACAACTGAACAGAAATTCAAACAATATCCTTTTGATATTCTTTGAATAGGTCAAATTGATCAGGTATTGTTCTGAGAACCTACAACTAATCAATAAATCAATTGAAACTTCTCGGGTATTACAAGAGATCAAAATAAGCAAGAATTGTTTTGAAGGCCTACAACTGATCAGAAATTCAAAAAAGTAGTTTCGAAAATATTCGAAGTGATTAGAAATTAAAATCTTGAGATATTCTTCGAAGAGGTCAAGTTGATCAGGAATTATACTGAGGACCAACATCTGATCAAAAATTGAATTGAAGTCGTTTGAAAATTTCTTCAGAACGCAGAATAATCAGACATTGTTTTGAAGACCTTACTACACCAAAGGTTGTAGATCTTCAGAGAAATTAGCAGAACTTCAGGGAAGTTAAAAAAAAACTTCAGGGAAGTTTAAAAAACTTCAGGGAAGTTCAGAGATCTTCAGGTAAGTTCGGCAATCTTCAGAGAAATCAAAAGAAAATCAGGGAAGTTCGTAGATCTGCTGAGAAATTAACAGAACTTCAGGGATGTTCGTAAATCTTCTGAGTAATTAGCAGAACTACAGTGATGTTTGTAGATTTTAATATAAATTTTCAGTTCCTTAGGGAAATTAATAGAACAGAATTTCAGAGCAGTTCAAATAAATTTAGATTAATTCTCAGAACTTTAGATAAACTTCAGGGAAGATCACATAAATTTAAAGATCCTCGTATATCTTAAGAGTTTATTTCAGTACTTCAGGGCAGTTCATAGAGTTTTTGGCAAATTGGCAGAACTTCAGGGAAAAACACTGAATTTCAGGGAAATTTGTTGATCCTCAGAGAAATTTGCAGAGCTTAAAGGAGGTCTTCAGATAAATATTAATTGCTACAGAAAAATTTTCAGAAATTCAGGGAAGTTTGTAAACATTCAGAGAAATTATTAGTGCTTCAGGGTAGTTCGAATATCTTCAGTGAAATTTACAGAATTTGGGGAGTACACAGAACTTCAGGGAAGTTCGAAGATCGTCAGAGTAATTTGCAGATGGGAAGTTTATAGATCTTCAGATAAATTTTCAGGGGGCTGTTCTGGGGCCTTATTACGGATGTCACTTCACGGTGAAAAGTTGTCACTTGTCGTCACGGTGGAGTGATTCCCATTTGATTTGTACGGTAATCACGGCTCTTATTCTGAGCATCATTTGCTTATCACCATGTAGTGACACCCGTAATAAGGCCCCAGAACTTCAGGGAAATTCGTACAACTTCAGAATAACTTACAGTGCTTCAGAAATATTTGTTGATCTTCAGAGTAATTTTCAGTATTTTACGGAAGTTCATAGATATGCACAGAAATTTACAGAACTACAGGAAAGTTTGCAGATGTTCAGAGATATTTTCAGTGGTTCAGAACAATTATTAGTTCTTTAAAGAAATTTGTGGGACTTCAGGAATGTTCGTAGATGGTCAGAGCAAATCTAACTTTAGGGAAGTTCTTAGATTTTCAGAATAATGTTTAGTGCTTCAGGAAAATTCGTTTAGAAACCGGCGAATTTCAAATAATTTCAAGAAAGTTCATATATCTTTAGATAAATCAACCCATATTAGCTAGGGACATCCCACTCTAAACTTTGTATTTCTATCGACATACTTATTATATTTATAAATACTTAAGAAATACTTTAGAAATAGGTATCTAGGTATGTTTGCTCGGTTGCTAGACAAATTTCAGTAGTTTGTTTATCTGACGTGTGGATTCAATTCATAGCTGATTTCGTGTAGATTTTTTTTACGCATAATACGATATAAACATTTATTCTATTACAGCGTAAGCTGCACGCATCTAACCGATTCCAGCGTGATTCGTTGCTACAGTTCCAGGAAAAAAGCCATACTGATGGATATTGAAACCTTTCGACCATTGCTCGACCAATTTATCGTTTAGATCTGGAAATGACTACCGTGTTATAAGTATAGTTTTCACCCACTAGGATCTGTATCGTGTTATAATGACAACGGACATTTAGGTTGTTGGGAGCTGAATCGGGATTTTAACTGAGGGTTTGTGCATGAAAACCAAAGACCCAACGACTTCGAATACGCAGAAGTCTTTGAATACAAATTAGCAAACTACGAAAAAATAAAATTTAGATTAAACAGTGTCAATTGGCAATTAATTTTAAGGAATGTAGGAAATGTCGAAATTGGTATAGACGTGTTCTACTAAATTTCAACAGAAATAATTTCGGAAGAAATTTCTTTGAAGAAAAAAAGACGCAACAGAAACACACAAAATCCAGTCTGGTATAACAGACAAATGAAAAACTTGAAAAATCGGAAGCAAAAAGCACATAAAATTTATAAAAAACACAATAGTAGTAATAATGTATTAATTTATTTGGATTTATGCGATCAACTGAATTTTTCTATCAGTTCTGCACGTTCTGCATTTAAAGAATATAATGCAAAAACAGAACATGAAATAAAGTCCTGTCCATAGAACTTCTTTAATTACGTAAGAACCAAATTAAAATCTTACAATTTTCCTTCAATAATGCATCCGGAATAAAATACACATATTTTACATATGGTGCAAAAAAGTCTACTAGAATTGAATGTAAAAATATGAAACTTAATATCATTTAGCAGGAAAAGAACAACTTAAAATATTTCAATTGCACTAGGAAATAAAAATGTAGAAAAATGTGAAAGAGTTAGGGATCTATGAATTATCTTAGGCTCTAAACTAACTTTCATAGACCATTAAAACACAATTATTCACAGAGCAAATAACATGCTAGGCTTTATCAAGCGCTTTTGCTATAACTTTTAGGACCCATACATATGATTTGAGTAGTAGCTATACTGAAGATCCGAGAGATGTCGCCCCTGGTAGGAAAGTGGTAGGAAAATCATTTTTGCAGTATGGAGAATATCAGAAAATCCACGATTTGTGACATACTTTCACAGAAGGAAACAAATAAACGAGTGTTTACCTTATCACCATAGTAATGTACTCGTGCAATTTTTGTGCATCTAAAACTGCCCATAAAGACGATAATGGATAAAAACTGAAAATTTTCATGCATTTCCAAATGGTTTCCTACCATTCCCATACATTCGAAAGTGACTGTGATGATGTGGATATGGATGATGTCAAAAACAACATCACATGATTAATTAAAACACTATATATTGCCTATGTGAGGTCAATACTGGAATATTGAAGCATTGTATGGTATCCTATATTAAATTTGAATATGACAACATTCAATTCACCTGATATTTTTCTTACACACGCTTACTTTGAACATTCCCAAGCGAAGTTTATGGTCCTACAGGTATTGTTTCGTTGGAAGAAGATTATGTAATACCGAGAATTATTATTTCACCCTAAAGAAACCGACCGCGCTGGAACCATTGAGTTTAAGAGGGCTTAGCTTGCTTCTAGTGGTTAGTTTAATTGCTTTGCGTCACAGATTATAAAAATTGTGTCGATATTGGAAGCATGCTCATTAAATAAGTTAATGAGCTGAATGATAACCTTACCAAAATGCTCCATTTTCCATTTTTCATAACTTTAACCAAACTTTAACTTAACTTTAACTTTAACATAACTTTAAAATAACTTTTACATAACTTCATCTTACCTTTAACATAACATAAACATAACGTTAACTTACCTTTAACATAACATTAATTTAAGATTAACCTAACTTTAGCTTTAAAATTACTTTAACCTAACTTTCTACCAGCAGAGCAACCAAGCTCTTGGATTTCCTCTCTTCAACGGCAGCTAAGTGTTTTGCTTTGACGGCGGTCGCGGCCAAGGCAGCAGCTGCTGCCGATTGGAAATTTCCCTCGTTAAATACCTTCGGGTCACCATTCTCCTTGGCAAGTTCCGAAGATCCTTCCTTGTCCTTACCCTTGTCGGCTTCTGCTCCGGCCTCTGACTTTTGCTGGTCGCATCCTGCCGCAGCATTAGACTCAGACGCTTTGGTATCATCTTCTTGAGAAGAATTCTCTGTTTTATCAGATTGGTTATCTTTGTCTTAGAGAGACCATCAAACAACAACAAAATCACAAACCCCCAAGCTAAGAAAAATAAAATAAGTAGAGCACACAGCCGTAGCCAAACAATGAAACGAAAACAAATAGATATTGGAAATGAGACCCTTGAAAAAGCTTAGAGAAACAAAGTGTGCAGATTGAAGGTTGAAATAATATAATAATATAATATATATGCTGCCGGTGGACGCATAATTGTCCCATGGCTTATGCAGTTTCACATACACGTGGGACAATTATGCTTCCAGCGGCAGTATGGTGCTCCAGCATAGAGGCTATCTTACCGTCGTCCTTCTTGGAACCATCCTTCATCTCGACATCAGTGGATCCCGGAGTAGCTGGAGCACTCGTTCCGGTAGTGCCAGCGGCTCCAGGGACTTTGCTCTCTTCATCTTCCTTATCGTTGTCTGGACCAGTACCGGCAATGCCGCTTGTTGCCAACCCAGCGTACGCATCAAACTTTCCTCCGAAACTGGACATTTCCACATTCTTCAGATGGGCATCCATCATCGTAGCATAGAATACATATTAGTAACGAAATATTTCAACTCCATACATCACATACCTTAATAGCGGCAAACTCTTCCATTGCAGCCTTGGCAGCGCTGGCAGAAATCCTCGGATCTACTACCGAAGCCAGGAACGCAACCGTCGACATAATCGGATTGCCAGCCTTACTGAACGGAATCGACTGGTAGGACAACGGTCCCAGATACGTATTATCATCCTCCAGATAGGGATCCTCTATCGGAAGTTTCAGGAAATGCAGAATACACTCGTCCTGGGTACGCGTTCCAACATGCTCGCACACCTTGTTCCAATCATCCTTGTACATTTCCAGACGCTCGAGCAAAAGAAGTGTCTCCTGTTCGGACCAATCACGGGACATGCTTGCAGCGGTCTTGTTCCGCATGGCAGACGGTTTCTTGACGTACTGATCCAAACGAAGACCGAATTGGCCGTTGGGATCTGCGGTGATCGTTCCCAGTTCGGTTTTTATTCCGTCCAATATGCCAGCAGAGGGAGCTCCCGTTGCTACTGGTATGGCTCCAGGAGTAGCTGGGTCATCCTTTTTGTCTGGCTTTGTAACAGTAAACCTGCTAGAAAGTAGACGACCCAAACTCAAAGCGGTACAAACGGAACGATACGATCCCAAAATCGCCACTTTCAGGGGGAATATGTTACGTATGGCTTTAACGGATTCTGGTACTCAGAGATGAGACGGAATCAGGCTAGGTTGTGGTAGTTTATACCGAACCCTTTCTAACCCGGACCAACGTTGACCAAAAACCCTGAATCGAAATCAACAAATCCGCTTAAGCGCCAACACATACAAAGATGTGATGCGGAAATGCGTGTTTAAGTTTGCCGAGCTGGCTCACTCAGGGCGTGTCTAACGTACGCGATCAAACTCATGCAATCAACGTGTGTCAAAAAGAGATTAATTCACTAAAAGCATTCAATCAGGTTCATTTAACTATGTATATTTACGGGATCAAAGGTTGAGATTGAATTTGCAGGTTGGTTCTCGCTCACAAAGAGAAACTAAGTGTGGGCAAAGAATACAATTTTGGAAGCTACGTATTTCACATGAGTTAAACTTAAAAACTAAAGCGCTCTAACCTTTTCTTTTTCGATGGCAACCCGGGTTACTTGTTGCTGCTGATGCACGTGGAGGTGATCGAGGTCGGCGGAATGCCAACGCCGTTGTTGCCAATCGCCAATCGGAGTGACGACTCGTTCGCTGAAGCGGTCGGCCGGAAGCCGCGTGGGTAGCGTTGTTCGACTGCGGGATCGCTACAGTTCGATCGACGGCCTATTGCTATTGGCCGGGGGCCACAGCGTGCTCTTCGGTGTGCTACGAAGTCACGGCGGTACGATCAACGGTTGTCGCTATTGGCCGGGGGCCACGGTGTAGGCGAATACGGAATACAAGAATACTGCGGTTGTGCGATCGGCGACTCTTCACGGCGGTGTGAGTCGAGCCTCTCACGGATCCCGTTGGCTACCCGTGCCGACGAGTGGTGCCGACAAAGGTTCGGAAACGTAGGCGGCGGAGCGTGAAACGATCACGGTTTACTAGCGGCGTGGCTTGCGTAGTGCTGCAGAAAGCAGAGAGCACTTCTTCGGTGGGTGACCACCGAACGACGGAAAGCACTAGAGAGCGCGGTCCGAAAACGCACTGGATACCGAGATACTCTGGTGTAAGATGGCTGCTGTGTGCTTGTGTACTCGACCACGAGGTGGAACGTCGATGACGCCGATAGTTTTCGGTCCCCACCGAGAACCTTCTTTCGAAGGATTGACCTTCGAAACGTTATTAACCTAATTAATTTCTTGCCACACACTTCACTGAATTAACTAATTACCTGGTATGATTCACCGAATCGATAATATCGGTGATACGCTAGCACTATAAATTTAAGTATTTGTCTGATGGTGATATCTATCACCCAAAACACTACATTAGAATTTTTATTATTTAATTAGATTAGAAAATCACTTACTTTTCAAAGTACCGATCTCCCGCACTTGACAGTGCCTTAGCACTCACTGCTCGGTAACTTTATAATTTTTCGCTCTGAATAAATTTACGGTTTAGCTTTAAATCTTCCTAACTGTCTAGCTCGATAGCCAACTTGCAGATGATCTCACCACGCGCAGAGTCGTGTTTATATCCCCTCTGCATTTTACACGCGGCCGATTCTGATTGGCCGCTTTTGTTGCATAATCTTTTCTTATCAATCTGTAGATTGCATGCTATGAGAGGGAGACAGCTGATGTCTCAATACATCAAGAACACGAACGCTTCGCGACGGGTTTGGTTGTTGTCCGCGCTAGAAATATTGATAATGGGGTGTTACGAATGATCGTAACGCCAATATCAATCTAGCCTCATTATGAAGCGTCTCCGCTATGCTGTCAGTCTGATGATAGCTAGCGGAGGCGTTACAGTTTCTTGTCCAAATCAATCAAATTTTTAGCAGCTGTGAGCGGTTTTCGGAGGATTGAGCGGTTTCAATCCGGATGGCGTATCGCTTAGCACATGGAAATGTGAAGTTGGTGGAGGACCCATTGGAGTAGGACGTGAATAAGCATCGATCTGGTTGTTGATCAATCCCCACTGTTCAAGAAAAGCATGAACACGCATAATAGCGCAGACGTCTCCTGCCAAATTTCTTCGGCAAGCAGTGCTGGTAAAGTACTCCGTTGGGTTCCGCCGATAGGTATCGATCATAAAATTACGATAAGATAGATTTCCGGAGTTTTCGACTTGTGCTTCCCATTGAAGAACTCCGGGAGGGCACGCTTCTCAACCACATGAATCGAATTGTAATCGAACCAAGCCGAATAGGAAGGAACTATAATATGATGTGTCTGCTGGGTAACAATATCCTCCAGGTTGTCCTTTTTGTGAGGAAACTCCTGAGTATTGCTGTTGTCGCTGGTTTTGCCAGCTTGACTATCATCTCCCGTTCGATCCGCATTAGCTCTGTCAATGTCGTCATCCAGATCCGTCATTGTTGCATATTTTATAGGCATCATTTCCGGATCTCTCTAGGGCTCTGGGGTGGCCGGACCTGAAGCAGAATTGCTCGAACCAGCCTTCACCTCAGTCAGATTAGTTTCCGGCAGGGGGTCGTCCATATCCTTTGTCAGATCTTCCGATTCTTCGTCATCAGCACGAGGTTTTTTTTTTTGGAATACGGCCGGTGACCGGCCGCTCTTCCGTTTACCACCCTTTGCTTGCGGAGAAGGCGATCGTTTCGCTTCTGATGAACAACTTTAGCTTTCTTCACTTTATCGTCCGATCCACCGGCCATCAGATCCTCCACACCGAGTCGCAGTTTGTGGACCTTTTTACGACAGGCTTCATCCACTTCGTTATCTTATCTGCCATCCATTCGTTGTACTCTTCCAGATCGGTTACCCACGAAAGCGAAACACGCCAACGGTCACCCGGTAACATCGGAGAATCCGGCACGGTCTCCGGCAAATCAAACGTATTCGGTACCCAGGTATCGTACGAATCCGGGAAGAAATACCAATGAATCATCACAAGCTTATCCAGGCGGAATGTAGGCCTTGCATAATCCTCCGGCAGGGGATCAACCGCCGGCTCGACCGCCGGATAGATGATATGCGTCGCCTCCTCCTCGTCCAGCGTCATCTCACCCTGATGATTGGTTACAATGTCCGATCTTCGATTAGCAGTAGCCTTTTCCACTTCGGGCCTAACGTAAACGATCGGTAGCCGCATGCATTCAGCTTCGATTAGAGCCGTCTCCATGTCAAGCAGCATCTGTATAACGCATAGGGTTCTGAAAGGGTGGAACATTTCAGTGCCAACATTTCAAAGGGGCGTAATTGCTTTTGTAAACAATGGCTTTAGCCGTCCATTTCTCGCAAATAAAAGCCCACCCTTCCAAAATACCAATGCTAGCTGGAGCAGGAAACATTTCTCTACCTGCTGGTGTCATTCATTTTTATGATTGAGCTTTCAACCGCGAGAAATCGACGACTTAAACCATTGTTTACAAATGCAATTACGCCCCTTTGAAATCACAAACGAAGTGACAGACGACTAACTGGCGAAGAAATCCATTAAAATAATGTGGTCGCTGTAATAGAATTTTCTTGGAAGCTTGTGCCATCATCCACCAGATGGGTTAGTTTTTTTGTTTTGATTTGAACAAAGTTGATTTTGTGTATAATGATTCTTTGACAGTGTGCAAAGATAGTGTGTCATTTTGTCATCTTTTTATGCATTTTAGTTTCTACATTCTAATACATTTGGTGAAAATGCTAGTACAATCCAGTAGTAGTGTTGCAATGTGGTACAATCCAGTAGCAGTGGTGTTGCCATGTGGTTCACTGAAAAATTGAAATAGCAGGTTAGTCACCAAAGTTTTCGAGCCGCTCCGTCTGTCACTTCGTTTGTATTTGAAATGTTGGCACTGATTTGATTACAAGGGAATTAGCACGAGCAGATGAACCAGCAGGTAGATAAATGTTTCCTGTTCCAGCTAGCATTGGTATTTTGGAAGGGTGGGCTTTTATTTGCGAGAAATGGACGGCTAAAGCCATTGTTTACAAAAGCAATTACGCCCCTTTGAAATGTTGGCACTGAAATGTTCCACCCTTTCAGAACCCTATGCGTTATACAGATGCTGCTTGACATGGAGACGGCTCTAATCGAAGCTGAATGCATGCGGCTACCGATCGTTTACGTTAGGCCCGAAGTGGAAAAGACTACTGCTAATCGAAGATCGGACATTGTAACCAATCATCAGGGTGAGATGATTACTTTTGCCCGAGCCACGAGCGAAGAGAAGCAACTTACAGTAAGTATTAAAATATATGTTATATTTAGTGCAATTATTTTGATATCATTTTGCGTAATTTCAGTACTTGGCACCTGATCCTCCGACAAACCGGGTGGATCGCTGTTTTATATTCTGGCCACGATGTACCGTTACAAGGCTGAACAGCGCTGGCGGAAATTCGATTTTATGGTAAACAAGGTAAGCATGTTCCACGCCCGGTGCTAATTCCCTTTTGATCAAATGTTCCACCCTTTCAGAACCCTATGCGTAAGGACCCCATTATACAGATGCTGCTTGACATGAAGACGGCTCTAATCGAAGCTGAATGCATGCGGCTACCGATCGTTTACGTTAGGCCCGAAGTGGACAAGGCTACTGCTAATCGAATATCGAAGATTGTAACCAATCATCAGGTTGAGATGACGATGGACGAGGAGGAGACGACGCATATCAGCTATCCGGCGGTACTGCCGTAGGATTATGCAAGGCCTACATTCCGCCGGGATAAGCATGTGATGATTCATTGGTATTACTTCCCGGATTCGTACGATACCTGGGTACCGAATACGTTTGATTAGCCCCGGAGGCCGTGCCGGATTCTCCGATGTCACCGGGTGACCGTTGGCGTGTTTCACTTTCGTGGGTAACCGATCTGGAAGAGTACAACGAATGGATGGCAGAAGAGGATTACGAAGCTGGTCGTAAAAAGGTCCACAAACTGCGACTCGGTGTGGAGGATCTGATGGCCGGTGGATCGGACGATAAAGTGAAGAAAGCTAAAGTTGTTCATCAGAAGTGCAAACGGTCGCCTTCTCCGCAAGCAAAAGGTGGTAAACGGAAGAGCGGTCGGCCACCGGCCGTATTTCAAGAAAAACCTCGTGCTGATGACGAAGAATCGGAAGATCTGACAAAGGATATGGACGACCCCCAGCCGGAAACTAATCTGACTGAGGTGAAGGCTGGTTCGAGCAATTCTGCTTCAGGTCCGGCCACTCCACAGCCCTAGAGAGATCCGGAAATGATGCCTATAAAATATGCAACAATGACGGATCTGGATGACGACATTGACAGAGCTAATGCGGATCGAACGGGAGATGATAGTCAAGCTGGCAAAACCAGCGACAACAGCAATACTCAGGAGTTTCCTCACAACAAGGACGACCTGGAGGATATTCCCTGCGCTTTGGTCAGAGAGCGTATAGGGCGTCGTTGTGCCAATTAGGTCGTGGCACATTTCGAGTATGAGAGAGTGATTGCAGTTTGCTCAAAAGTGCCTGAGTAAAATGCAAGTATTTTCGATGATTACCCGTAGTTGTTACAGTGAAGATATACACCCATATTCTTGTTTATGTCTGGACGTGTTTGCCATACAGAAACATTTTTATTTGATTTTGTGTGGTGGATGGGTTTCGGGCGTGGACGGGCATATTAAGTTTACGTTAGGATAACGTTGAAAAATTGTGAAATGTATCGCTTCAGTTTGAGAAGCACTTCACTTCGCAACTGATGAACCATTCTGACGGCCCACATTGCCTTGCAGGCGCCGTGTGTTGGCAGGGTCCAATATTGGACAGTTTGATGTTTAGAAAATACCATCAGTTAAAACTGTATTTTTGAACTTTATCTCTATACATTCCCGAAAAAAAAAATTACATTGAAATTTTCAATGGAAACAATGCTCTAACATTAATATTTATTGTCGACAATAAAAATGATTGTTATAATGTTGTACCCTTCCGAAACGGCAAAAGTGCTACCTAGATGTACAATGAAGGTACATAATAAAATGTTGTTACAATGATTTTTATCATATTTTTCATTTATTTTATTGTTAATATGATTCGATCGTGAACAATAATGAACAACTCTATTACAATAAAAATTGTTGTTACATTAAATATTGATGTGTTTTCATTGTAGGTTACGTCACGAACAATAAAAATAAATCTAATTGAAGCATGCAGACTATGAGAGGGTCAGCAACACTGCCAATGTAATCAAGATAGGCGCTGCCCGTATGGCTCTGCCTTTGACAGTTCGTTTGGCTGAGCGATATCGGACTTGCTCTATTCGTTGCCAAGTCAACGACCAGATCGGGTTGAGTTGAATTCAACTCACCTGCCTCATCTAAATCCCGCTTAATGCAGACCTTTTCCGTGCAGTCAATAATCATACAATAATAATAAAAAAAAAATCCACCACTGGAAGATGTCAGGAAGGAATTCTCAGGTGGAAGCATACTTCATGGGCGATTCTCTCCAGTCGAATGTATTAACTTACCAACGACGCTCAACCACCAAGGAGGCGTGACCTAGGGAGATCGATTGCAGGGGAGTTGGCCTGAATTTCTCACAAGTTCCGGATCGAATCTCAATCCAAAACCAGTAAAAAAAGGACGCACCCGTAATAGACATACTACCCCCTTCCCTTCCCGGGGCGATGTTTTATTTTTTCGATTTTTTTTATAAAGTCGATAAAGTAGATCTGTCCAGCCAACACATACACTCTAAAGTACACTGTTATTTTTTTAATCAATAAATCCGCCAACCAACAGTAAAATAACAATAATATATACTGTTATTGAAAAAAAAAAATGATATGGGGAAATCTCGAAAAATTCATTGTTAAGATACTTAACAACCCCCCTTTTTTATTGTAAATTTTCCATTTACCATGAAATTTACTGTTTAGTACAACATAAATCAAGGTAAATTTATTGTAGACGTAACAATATAAATCATTGTTAAGACAATAATTTTCGTCTTATTGTGACATTGTTTTTTAATGTATTTTTGTTGTTATTTTTTTTTTCGGGTTCTTAGATGTTTCTTAGTAGATTATCATGTTGGTGTAAGCTGATTCAAAGAGTAAATGGTATTAACATTGAACTGTCCATAGTTGGGCGTTGTTGAACTTGTGGTACTTGCACAACATTTCATGTGAGTACCAAAGCAACCATATAATCACAAAATAGCTTTAGGTGTGGGTTCAGAGTGGGACAATGTCACTGAGATATGGTTAGTTGGGCATTCAGATGAAACTATTACTTTAAAAAACTAATCCTGGTTGTATCTCTTTTTCGTTTGCATGTAACACTGTTTGATATTACTAACCGCACCGAGCCTTCATTCCGGGTGGTGAGCGAACCCGAAGTAGAAGAAGACCATAAGCCCCTTCTCGGAACGAGTGTTTTGTTAGTGGACCTGGTCTGCGATTTAAGGTTGGACTCTGTGATGATAAGTATCACATAACAGGTAAAGTAGGTAGCATCATCTTTATCGAAATGTAAGTATTATTGACAATGATCATAACTAGATTATATGAAAATTTTAATTATAGGTACCTGGATCAACGTTGTTTAAACATGCGCATTCAATCGTGACGGCATCTAGTTCTGCATTTCAAACCTACCCAACCCTTTTCCTTTCTACAATCCCTGAACCGCTGGTTCACCATAAGTGTACCTTGCAGAACTTTTTTAACCCCCATGGGTAAAGATGCTGTGTTGCTCACTCCTCTCCCCTTCCCTGGTGTATTATGGATGGTTCAGATCGGTGACATGGCCCCTGACCCCCTTGTACATCATAAAATGAAAATGAAAATGAAAACAAGGACGACCTGGAGGATATTGTTACCGAGTAGACACATTATATTATAGTTCCATCCTATTCGGCTTGGTTCGATTACAATCCGATTCATGTGGTTGAGAAGCGTGCCCTCCCGGAGTTCTTCAAATCTATCTTGCTTATCGTAATTTTATGATCGATACCTATCGGCTGAACCCAACGGAGTATTTGACCAGCAATGCTTGCCGAAGAAATTTGGCAGGAGACGTCTGCGCTATTATGCGTGTTCATGCTTTTCTTGAACAGTGGGGATTGATCAACTACCAGATCGATGCTGATTCACGTCCTACCCTAATGGGTCCTCCACCAACTTCGCATTTCAATGTGCTAAGCGATACCCCATCCGGATTGCAACCGCTCAACCATCGGCTGCTAAAAATTTGCTTGATTTGGACAAGAAGCCAGACTAAAAGGATGACCCAGCTACTCCTGGAGCCATACCAGGAGCAACGGGAGCTCCCTCCGGTGGCATGTTGGACGGAATAAAAACCGAACCGGGAACGATCACCGCAGATCCACACGGCCAATTCGGTCTTCGTTTGGATCAGTACGTCAAGAAACCATCTGCCATGCGGAACAAGACCGCTGCAAGCATGTTCCGTGATTGGTCCGAACAGGAGACACTTCTTTTGCTCGAGGGTCTGGAAATGTACAAGGATGATTGGAACAAGGTGTGCGAGCATGTTGGATCGCGTACCCAGGACGAGTGTATTCTGCATTTCCTGAAACTTCCGATAGAGGATCCCTATCTGGAGGATGATAATACGTATCTGGGACCGTTGTCCTACCAGCCGATTCCGTTCAGTAAGGCTGGCAATCCGATTATGTCGACGGTTGCGTTCCTGGCTTCGGTAGTAGATCCGAGGATTTCTGCCAGCACTGCCAAGGCTGCAATGGAAGAGTTTGCCGCTATTAAGGTATGTGATGTATGGGGTTGAAATATTTCGTTACTAATATGTATTCTATTATTGTTACAGGACGAAGTCCCCGCTACGATGATGGATGCCCATCTGAAAAATGTGGAAAAGTTCAGCTTCGGAGGAAAGTTTGATCCGTACGTTGGGTTGGCAACAAGCGGCATTGCCGGTACTGGTCCTTACAAGGATAAGGAAGATGAAGAGAGCAAAGTCCCGGGTGCTCCAGCTACTCCGGGATCCACTGATGTCGAGATGAAGGATGGTTCCAAGAAGGACGACGGTAAGATAGCCTTTATGCTGGAGCGCCATACTGCCGCTGGTTGAAGAGAGGAAATTCAAGAGCTTGGTTGCTCTGCTGGTCGAAACACAGATGAAGAAACTGGAGATCAAGCTACGACACTTTGAAGAGCTCGAAACAACGATGGAGCGAGAGCGGGAAGGTTTGGGATACCAGCGACAGCAGTTGATACAAGAACGGTTGCAGTTCCATTTGGAACAGCTGAAGGCAACGGAGTTCCGTGCTCGACAACAGGCTCATCAGCGATTCCAGCTGGAACAAGGTCAATGGCAGCAGCCTGCGATAGGTGGTGCTCCAGCAGCTGGCGTTACTCCTCCTCAGCAACAGGCCCTAAACTTAAATTAAAGTTCTGTTATAGGTAATTAAAGTTAAGTTAAGTTAACGTTATGTTAAAGTTAAAGTTAAGTTAAAGATAAGTTAAAGTTCTGTTAAAGTTAAGTTAAATTTATGTTATGTTAAAGTTTAAGTTAAGTTAAAGTTAAAGTTAAAATAATTTTAAGGTAAAGTCATGTGAAAGATAAGTTAAAATTAAGTTAAAGTTATGTCAAAATTAAGTAAGGGCTATGTTAAAGCTTAAGTTAAGTTAAAGTTCGGTTAATGTTGGGTTAAAGTTATGTTAAATTTAAGTTAAAATTACTTTAAGGTTATGTTAAAGTTTAGTTAAAGTTATGTTAATTGTTAAAGTTAAGTTAAAGATATGTTAAGTTAATGTTTGGTTATAGTTAATATAAAGTTATTTTCATTCCGTATCGAGCGCTGAGCCAGTTAGCAGCGTCCTGGTCTCTTCATACGACACTCGTTTTTTACCGCGTTTCCATCGCTATCGTTGTTGAAAAAAAGTGTTCAGGTGAATCGCGCACGGTTTTCGGAAGCAGCTATCGTAAGCTGAGTCTTACGTATAGACTGTTCACCTTTACCCCAGTGATCGATCATCATCAAATCATCACCACCATCATCGCATCATCTCCGTCAATAGCCGCAGCGTAGCAGCAGCAAACGGAATACCTAGCTGCACCGTCCATTGCCTCCCTATTGTAGTTTTGTTTTGCCTCGTGGCGCGTGGTTCTTTTTTTTTTTTTTTTTTTTTTTTTTTTTTTTTTTTTTTTTTTTTTTTTTTTTTATACAGGGGGGAATCTGCTCCCAGACACCTGAGAAGATAACTCAGGGTGTGGGGATGGGAGAAGTAGCTCTCCCGACCCACTAAACCTTACCCTGTGCTCTAGACCCTTGTCCTCCCCGGAACCGCCCGAAGGCATTACGTCATGGGAGGGGGCCGATTGCGCTATGGCGCATCACTACGTGTTGTGTCAGACATGACACTCGCTACTGCACAGTGAGCAGCTGTGCAGGGCCTTCCTCTTGTTGCTCGCTGTTCGTTGTTCGCCTGAGTTCTAGAGCAGACGTGATAGCCAGCCAACTGTCCAGGGCCCGTACAGGACAGATGTGACCGCTTACCAGCTGCGTGTGCTAAGCACTCTAAGAACCCGGCGTCACTCCTGCCTTTGCACAACGAGGGTTTGTGCAGGGCTTCTCAACCTCCTCTTGTTGTTCGCTGTTCGTTGTTCGCCTCGGTTCCAAGCAGACGTGATAGCCAGCCAACTGTCCAACAGGGTAGCTTAGGACAGATGTGACCGCTTACCAGCTGCTTGTGCTAAGCACTAAGAACCCGGCGTCACTCCTGCCTTTGCACAACGAGGGTTTGTGCAGGGCTTCTCTGCGGTAGTTCGTTTAGCCGCAATATCTCTCCCTTGGGTTCGATAAAAATGGCGCGTGGTTCTGTCTCTCACCCCTGGTAAGGGAGTATGGTTCATAGTGAGACAACTTGTTGCAACTAGATAAAAGTTTTTTTTTTCGATTTTTTTTCGCTTTAATTTGCTTGTACGCCGTGCAAAAAAATTTAATTACTAGTAATTAAAATTAATAAATTGGAGAAGGTTTTTATTTTTTTTCCTTCTTAAGCGGTTGCACACCGCTTTTGCGCAACACTTATGGCATCTTCCGATGCCAACGTTGCGCGAACTAGGTATTACCAACCACTTTCGAAAGGACCATGGGTTGTCTTTTTTCGGCCTAAAAATAAACCCTTGAAAACTCTCGATATTTTGAGAGACTTGCTGCGTAAGTATCCTGGAATCTTGGTACATAAGGAGAGATTCATCAAACTGCGTGTAGAAGCACCGAATTATGATGTAGCAAATAAAATTGCTGATCACGAGTTGTTTAGTGTTGAGTACAACATCTACATCCCTTCTCGAGATGTGGAGATAGAAGGCGTGGTCTCCGACGCGAGTCTGTCTGTCGAGGACTTGAAACGTGCCTCGGGTTGTTTTAAAAACAGAAAAGTCACAAGCGAGCTTGTAAAGATACTGGATGTAAGGCAACTGCATTCAGTGTCTTTACAAGATGGCAAGAAAGTCTATCAGCATTCAGACTCGTTTCGGGTGACTTTCGCTGGTTCAGTTCTCCCAAACTTTGTCAAAGTTGATGGTGCTTTTTTCCGGTGCGGTTGTTTGTACAGAGGGTTTATAACTGTACCAACTGCAAAAGGCTAGGACACTCGGCCAGCCATTGCGGCAACAAAACTCGTTGTGGCAAATGTGGTGAAAACCACAAAGAGGATTCTTGCCACAAAGAATCAGTAAAATGCGCGTACTGTGGCGAGAATCCTCACCCCTTGCAGGAGTGCCCGATGTACAAGCAGCACCCCGATAAAGTGCAGCGTTCAATCTCAGGACGCTCCAAGCAGATATATGCTCAAATGGTGAAGGCTGCATCAGCCGTCCAAGATGCAAACCAATTTTCGATTTTGTCAGCTGAAGAATCGGACTCTGACTCATCCGATGAAGGTGATTCTACGGTGATACACGCACCTTCAAAAATGGACGGATCCTCAAAAAGAAAATGCCCCTCCCCGAAAGTGCGCCGTAAGAAAACTAAAGTCACCTCCAGAAGATTGGCAAATTCCCAGGGTAATGGGGATGAAAAAACGAAACCGAAGGCTCCTGCTGAACCAATCCCTGGATGCAGCAGGAATTTTCCATCATTGCCCAAAAAAAATAAGAAAAATAATAAAGCTGCTCCTCTACCTTCTCAAAAGAAATCCAAGTCCGAACGAGGTTTGCTAGCTTTTTCGGACATTGTGGAATTCATATTAAATATGTTCAACATACAAGACCCTCTTAGAAGCTTAGTTTCTGCCTTGCTTCCAACATTAGAATCATATCTTAAGCAATTGACTGTTTCATGGCCCCTCCTTGCATCAATCATATCTTTCGATGGATAATTCGTCGAACGAGGTTGAAGATATGAGTGCTACAGTGGAACTGCCGTAGTCTAGTGCCTAAACTAGACTCGTTCAAATTTTTACTTCACAATTCTGATTGTGATATATTTGCTCTCTGTGAAACATGGCTTTCTTCCGATGAAGAACTCAACTTCCACGATTTTAACATTATACGCCTGGATAGAGACGATTCTTATGGAGGAGTACTTTTAGGGATCAAAAAGTGCTAACCTTTCTACAAAATTTCCCTTCCTGCTCTATCAGGCGTCGAAATCGTCGCTTGCCAAATAAATGTGAAGAACAAAGACCTTTGCATAGCTTCAGTTTATGTTCCACCAAGAACCTCCATTAGCCGTAGTCAACTCTGGAATCTAGTTTCGATTCTTCCATCCCCAGTATTAATTCTGGGTGATATGAACTCCCATGGTACTGGGTGGGGCGATCTATATGATGACAATAGAGCGGCTATTTTTTACGATTTATGCGACGATTTCAACTTGACTATTTTGAACACTGGTGAAGCGACACGTATAGCAAAACCTCCGGCTCGAGAAAGCCGACTCGACATATCTTTGTGTTCAAGATCGCTATCATTGGATTGTCAGTGGAAGGTTATCAATGATCTCCATGGTAGCGATCACTTGCCAATCATCATTTCAATTAAGTGTGCCCCTCACTCTGCAGAACCATCTCGAGTTCCATTTGATCTTACTAGGAACATAGATTGGCATAAATATGCAACGGCGGTGACAATCGGTGCCGAATCAATAGATACGCTTCCACCATTGGAAGAATATCGATTCCTCGCCGATTTGATTTACAAAAGTTCACTGGAAGCACAAAAAAGAAAAGTTCCAAGTGCGCCCTTCAAAAGGAGACCAGCCACACCTGGATGGGACGAAGAATGCACAAAATTGTATGTAGAAAAATCTGATGCTTTCAAAGCTTTTCGTAGACACAAAACCTCCACATACTTCGAGGAATATTCAAAGCTTGAGACAAAGCTGAAACAATTAATCAAAGCAAAAAAACGCGGTTATTGGCGCAATTTCGTTGAGGGACTCTCACGAGAAACCTCAATGACCACCTTGTGGAGGGTGGCTCGCAACATGCGTAACCGCGCATCTTCTAATGAGAGTGAAGAATACTCTAACCGATGGATATTCGATTTCGCTAAAAAGGTCTGTCCGGACTAAGTTCCAGCACAACACATTCTTCGAGAAGCGTCTCCGAGCGGCAGCTCTCTGGATAGACCATTCACAATGCTGGAATTCTCTATGGCTCTTCTTTCATCGAACAACTCCTCACCGGGAAGCGATATGATTAAATTCAATCTTCTGAAAAATCTCCCAGATATCGCTAAAAGACGCTTGCTAGACTTATTCAATTCCTTACTAGAAAACAACATTATACCACCTGAATGGAGACAGGTCAAAGTAATAGCCATTCGAAAACCTGGCAAACCAGCGTCTGACCATAACTCATACCGCCCGATTGCGATGCTTTCGTGCATTACCACAGGCCTGTGGACTTGGAGACATACTTCAAGTCCCTGCGTACATCGTACGGGTTAGGCAAAAATGTGCGTCTATCTTGAAAAACTGTCGCATTAATGGCCCTTCGCTCATTTTCTAACGGAACTATCCACCTACCCTCTTCTAAAGATCATTCTCTAGCTAATAAATCATCACACTAAAGCTTCATGTTAGCATTTCCAAGCAACTCTGAAAATCGTTAACTTCGCGTATGAAGTAACATAAAAACACTTTGAATGCCATATTACGTATTTGAAGCAAAAATGTCAGCAGAGGATCAACTTTCTCCGTTCAATTTGCGGCACATGGTGGGGTTCTCATCCGGGACGCTTTATAAAACAACTATTCTCTCTGTTCTAGAGTACGGCTCTTTCTGCTTTCTCTCGGCAAGAAAATGTCACCTAATAAAATTGGAACGAATGCAATATCGTTGTCTGCGTATTGCTCTTGGCTGTATGCACTCAACGCATAACATGAGTCTCGAGGTTCTGGCAGGAGTAACACCCCTCCAGAACCGTTTCTGGGAGCTCTCTCTCAGAATACTAATCAAATGCGGAGTGACGAACACACTTATAATTGCAAATTTTGAAGAAATTCTTGGGCTGAATTCACAATCTCGATTTATGAGAATCTACCACCACTACATATCGTCGGATATGTGTCTTCCTTGTTATACTCCAGACCGTGCTCACTTCACCAATCGCAGTTCCTCAATTGAATATAATCTGTCCATGAAACAAGTGATTAACGGGATTCCAGATCAACTTCGAACTATTATTATCCCGCGTATTTTTACTGAAAAGTACCAACACGTCAATTGCGTAAACAGATATTTTACAGACGGGTCTCGTCTCAGTGGATCCACTGGCTTCGGTGTCTTCAATGAAAACTCTAGCGCCTTCCGCAAACTCCAGGAACCTTGTTCCGTTTTTGTTGCTGAGCTGGCAGCAATCAACTTCGCATTGGGGATGATTTCCAACATGCCCGCAGACCATTACTTCATCTTCTCGGATAGTCTCAGTTCGATTGAGGCTATTCGGTCGATGAAACCAAGTAGGCACTCATCTTATTTCCTTTCAAAGGTAAGGGAGCAGATGATTGTACTGGTCGAAAGATCATATATGATTACCTTTGTATGGGTCCCATCACATTGCTCAATCCCAGGCAATGAGAAGGCGGACTCTCTCGCAAAGGTGGGCGCGCAGGAAGGCGAATTTTATGACAGGCAAATTTCACACGATGAATTTTACCATTTAGTGCGTCAGAGTACCCTTTCGAGTTGGCAAACCGATTGGGACAATGGAAATCTTGGACGGTGGTTACATTCAATTATTCCTAATGTTTCTTCGAGAGCGCGGTTTAAAGGCTTGGACTTAAGTCGTGACTTCATTCGCGTGATGAGTAGACTTATGTCCAACCACTACTCGCTAGATGCTCATCTCAATAGAATAAACCTCGTAGACAGCAACATCTGTCGGTGTGGAAACGGTTACGATGACATCGATCACGCAGTTTGGCAATGTACGGATAATGACGCCGCAAGAGAGCGACTTTTGAATACCCTTGAGGCCCAAGGAAGACAACCCTATGTTCCTATTAGAGACGTGTTGGGAACTCGCGATATCTGCTATATGCAGTCGGTTTATGTGTTTCTTCAAATGTCTAGTATAAGAATTTAATTCCTTTGTCTTTTGTCTCTCTTTAATAGTTTTTGTTTGTCTTGTCTCCCCGTCTCGATGAGTCTCATCGTCGCCCACTGGTCACCATAGCCGGTCGAACTCCAGACAAAACTAGAACCGCACTACCATTCATACTGGCGACAACGCTCTGATGAGACAACGAAACCTTACCCCCAAACTCCTCCCCTGATCCTATCCTTCGACAATGTACCTCTCTAACCTCGAGTAAGCCGCGAGTATTCGGCCCAACTCCTACTAGACATAGAATTAAGTGAATTTTGTTACAAACAAAGAACAATGAACTATCGGCTCCGTAAAGCTAACGCGATTGAGCCTCCCAAATAAACGAACTAGTTAAAAAAAAAAATATAAAGTTATTTTATTGTTAAAGTTTTGTTAAATTTAAGTTTAAAATTTAAAGTTAAGTTAATGTTAGCTTAATGTTAGGTTAAAGTTATGTTAAGTTTAAGTTAAAATTAAGTTAAAGTTTAGCTAAAGTTATGTTAATGATAAAAATAAGTTAAAGTTTTGTTAAAGTTAAGTTAAAGCTACGTTAGAGTGAAGTTAAAGTTAAAATAATTTTAAACTTAAAGTTATGTTCAAGGTAAAGCTATGTGAAAGCTTAGTTAAAATTAAGTTAAAGTTATGTCAAAATTAAGGTCAAGTTATGTTAATACTTAAGTTAAGTTAAAGTTAATGTTAGGTTAAAGTTATGTTAAAGTTAAGTTAAAATTAAGTTAAAGTTATGATAAAATTAAGTTAATGTTCAGTTAAAGTTCAGTTAAGGTTAAGTTTAAGTTATTTTAGAGCAATTAAACTAACCACTAGAAGCAAGCTAACCCCTTTTAAACTCAATAGTTCCAGCTCGGTCGGTTTCTTTAGGGTGAAATAATAATTATCGGTATTACATAATCTTCTTGCAACCTGTAGGACCATAATATTTACTAGGGAATGTTCAAAGTAAGCGTTTGTAAGTAAAATATCAGGTGAATTAAATGTGGTCATAGTCAAATTTAATATCCTACCAAATTTTGTTTTGAACGAATTTTTCGTTTATAAAGTTTTCAACTAGGCGACCTTTATGAGCTTCAAGTGGAAGCCGAAATCCGCTATTAAGGGGAGGTTTACTTGGATTTGGCTGAAAAACAGTTGAACTTTGGAATTTTTTTTCAGGAGAATGAAAAGACATACGAACTTCCGGTTTCGATAATTATATTTGTACACTATTCCTGAATACTTGAAAATTTTTTGAAGGTAAAAAAACAAAATGGCGGCTCAAAATGGCGGCTCGCGTGGATGAGTGTCAGTCAGGTTTTGCTGCAGAACTTCGAGTGCACACCCTCTGGTGGTGAACTGAAATGAAATTTTTTATAGTGGTTAAAGTTGATAATATTCCCTATGGCTTATACCTAACTAGAACGAAATCCGACAAAAATTGACCAAATTATGGACATTTGAAAATTTAGTGCTTTTTTTACCCCTTTTTTCTCACTTTGACCTTGCTTAAAAAATAGTTACTAACAATTTTTTTTCATTTTAGGTATAAGCCATACAAAAAATAGTATCCTTCAAAGCGCAATTTTCCGATTGTAAATCGGATCATTTGTTCAAGCCCTATGCTCTAAATTGTTATAAAAAATATGGTTTCGAGAAAAACGCGTTTAATGTTTTTGTAGCGTCCCTCAGCGCGCATGACAAAGGTTCACTCAAAGCGCTATAACTCGCTAAATATGTTTCGGATCGTAAAATCCTTTTGGCCACATATTCTACACACTTGTAGCTTTCATTTTATGCAAAAAAAAAATCAATTTTTCTTGAAAAATCCAAGTAAACCTCCCCTTAAGCTACGGATGCTATAAGACGAGGCTCTCCGGATCCCAACAGCTTAAATGTCCGTTGTCATTATCACACGATGCAGATCCTAGTGGGTGAAAACTATACTAATAACACGGTAGTCATTTACAGATCTAATCGATAAATTGGTCGAGCAATGGTCGAAAGGTTTCAATGTCCATCAGTATGGATTTTTCCTGGAACTGTAGCAACGAATCACGCTTTAATCGGTCAGTGGCGTGCAGCTAATGCTGTAATAGAATAAATGTTTATATCGTATTATGCGTAAAAAAATCTACCCAAAATCAGCTATGATTTGAATCCACACGTCAGATAAACAAACTACTGAAATTTGTCTAGCAACCGAGCAAACATACCTAGATACCTATTTCTAAAGTATTTCTTAAGTATTTATAAATATAATAAGTATATCGATAGAAATACAAAGTTTAGAGTTGGATGTCCCTAGCTAATATGGGTTGATTTATCTAAAGGTATATGAAATGTCTTGAAATTATTTGAAATTCCTTGAAGTACTACCGGTTTCTAAACGAACTAGCTAGGGACATCCAACTCTAAACTGAGGACCAGTTTAGTTTCCCTGAAGATCTGTGAACATCTATAAAGTACTGATTATTTCGCTAAACGACGACAAACATTGCTGTAGTTCTGTAAATTACTCAGAAGATCTACGAACTTCCCTGATTTTCTTTCTGAAGATTTCCGAACTTACCTGAAGTTTTCTGTACTTCCCCGAAGTTTTTAAACTTCCCTGAAGTTTTTTTGAATTTCCCTGATGTTCTGCTAATTTATCTGAAGATCTACGATCTTCGGTGTAGTAAGGTATTCAAAACAATTTCTGATTATTCTGTGTTCTGAAGAAATTTTCAAACGACTTCAATTCAATTTTTGATCAGATGTTGGTCCTCAGAATAATTCCTGATCAACATGACCTGTTCGAAGAATATCTCAAGATTTTAATTTCTAATCCTTATCAACCTGACCACTTCGAATATTTTCGAAACTACTTTATTTGAATTTCTGATCAGTTGTAGGCCTTAAAATTAATTCCTGCTTCTTTTGATCTCTTGTAATATCCGAAAAGTTTCCGAATTTCCCTGAAAATGTACTGTACCGCTATACCGCTGTCCTGGTGTCATTGGATTTGACCCTTTACCTGGCTTTCAAAGACAACAATGACTCAATGATATTATCGGTTCAAACTATGCGTATTGATAAGTTTTCTGAAAATATTTGGATCTAGGTGCATAGTTTGCTTTGATAGTCTTTCACAGTTTCTCTAGAATTATCTAGTCTTAGCTCAATAGACTTTAAAAGCTGTGTTTTACTTATTTTGCCTTTTTCAGCCGCTCATCTAAATATTTACTGCAAAATCCTTGGACTCAAGGGCCAGGACCCACGGAAGTGCTTCTTTTCGAAGGAATACATGACACCACCAAAGCAACCAAGGAAGTCATCAATCACCACCAACTGAACGACAACGAGTTTCGACACATGGACGGAGCATTTGTGTTTTGATAAAGTTTGCAAATTATTGTGGTATTTCCCTCAAGTTTCACGCAGCGACCAGTTTTCACTCTGACACAGAAGCCTTAAGGATAACCCACATTAGATCCGCTTGCGTTGCGTTGACGTAAATTTGATAGTTAGACAATATATTTAGCTGTACTTTACTGCACCGCGTCAGATCCGGATCTAATGTGGGTGGCCCTGTAGATTTGGAAACTTGATCATGTAAACGCTAGGCATCATTGTCTGGTAGTTCGTTCAAAAATGATACATCAATCGTCAAGCTCGCTGTAACGTCATCTAGTGCCTCGTCATCCACGAATTGGCGCCTATGTCAGCAGTCTAATAACTCTTAGCGCGCTGATGGCATGGTTCCAATGCCGCATAAAGAGTTGCTGCAATGATATTAGGTTAGCTAAGGTCAGTTAACTGACTGGTGGGGAACGGTAGTTTTAGCATTGACTATTATGTATGCATTTCTACGACGGTATCTAACAACAATGATGCGTACTGTTTACAAAATCATGTTTGTAATTCTAATGAGTTGCATAATTGAAAGCATTTGAAAAAGTTAGATTCTAATGTTTTGCACAGTTGAAAACTTCAGAAATCAATTAAATCTGGGTACAATTGAAAGCATCCGAAAATTTATTGATTCTAATATTTTGTACAACTGTAAACATTAGAAAGCATCCGTATTTGAAAACATCTGAAAAACGTTTAGTTCTAACGTTTAGTACATTTAAAAACATCAGATAACAACAGGCTCTAGGTACAATTGAAAACAGCCGAAAAAAGTTTTGTTTGTACATCTAAAAACATCCCAAAAACGTTTGCTTCTAATTTCAAACGATTGAAATTCTTGAAGTCAAAACAACATTAGAATAGATGGATGTGAAAATACCCATATTGATGGGTATTTGATACTTTTTCTTAAACCGGAAGCCACAAACTTGGATTTCTGGCCTCTAGACGTCATTACTATTCCAAGAATACCCATATTGATGGGTATTTGACAGAATTTTCTATTTTTCTGTAATTGGAAGCCACCATCTTTGATTTCAAAATGGCGTCGGTTATCGATTTTCGGTCTCTAGACAAAACCCTGATTCCAAAAATATTCCAAATTCCGTATTTCCCACATTTCTTAAACCAGCAGCGGTCATTTAGGATTTTAAAATGGAGCCGGATATCGATTTTTGACCTTTAGACCTCACTCCGATTCCAAAAATATCCATATTTATGGGTATTTTATAGTACTTCCCACTTTTCTGGTACCGAAGGCCGCCATGTTTCATTTCAAAATGGCGTCAGATATCGAGTTCTGACCTCGACATCACCCTGATTCCAGAAGTATCCATACTGATGGATATTTGACGTATTTCCCTATTTTTCTGAAAATGGAAGCCGCCATTTTTGATTTCAAAATGGCGTCGGAAATCTATTTCAGATCTCTAGACGTTACCCCGATTCCAAAACTACCCAGATGGATGGGTATTTGATAGCATTTCCCTTTTTCTGAAAGCGGAAGCCGATTACAAAAATATCTAGATTTGTGGCTATTTGATAGTCTTTCCAGCGGCACCGGTGGTGTAGTGGTAAGCGTGATTACCTCTCACCCCAGCAGGCCTGGGTTTAATCCCAGTCGGCGCCACTGGGATGTATTTCCCTATTTTTCTTAATCCGAAAGTCACCATATTTGATTTCAAAATGGCGTCGGAATTCGATTCCCGATCTCTATACATAACCCCAATTCCAAAAATAGCAATGTTTATGGATATTTGACAGTATTTTTCACTTTTTCTGATATCGGAAGCCGCCATTTTTGAATTCGAACTGGCATCGGATATCGATTTCCGATCTCTAGACGTTACCCCGATTCCAAAACTACCCAGATTGATGAGTATTTGATAGCATTTCCCTTTTTCTGAAAGTGGAAGCCGTCATCTTTGATTTCAAAATGGCGTCGGATATTGATTTTCGGCCTCTAGAAGTCACCCTGATTCCATAAATACCCATATTAACGGATATTTGACAGTATTTCCCACTTTTTCTGAAACCGGAAGGTGCCATCTTTGGTTTCAAAATGTCGTCGGATATCGATTTCCGAACCCTAGGCGGATGTGGCCACTTTGGTTCTAGGAACTTAATTTGAGTTTCATTGAACCAGAAATTGAATTCTCATGTATTTTGATGTGTCGCATGATGGGTTTGACCCCAATTAGATGTTGGCCTCTTCCCCCGGGGCACCCGGAATATGTTCGTATGTGGCCAAAGTGGTTCTTGGAACTAGATTTGAGTTCCATTGAACCAGAAATTAAATTCTGATGTATTTTGATGTGTCGCATGATGGGTTTGACCCTAATCAGATGTTGGCCTCTTCCCCCGGGACACCCGGAATATGTCCGGATGTGGTTTGGTTCTTGGAACTAAATTTGAGTTCCTTTGAACTAGTCTTTGAATTCTCATGTAATTTGATGTGTCGCATGATAGGTTTGATCCTAACTAGATGTTGGATTCTTCCCCCGGGACACCCGGAATATGTCCGGATGTGGCCAAAGTGGTTCTAGGAACTAAATTTGAGTTCCATTGAGCTAGTCTTTGAATTCTCATGTTATTTGATGTGTCGCATGATGGGTTTGACCCTAATCAGATGCTGGCTGCATCCCCCGGGACACCCGGAATGTGTCTCGATGTGGCCATAGTGGTTCTTGGAACTAGATTTGAATTCCATTGAACTAGTCTTTGAATTCCCGTGTAATTTGATGCGTTACATGATGGGGTTGGCTTAGTTTGTAAGATATTACTGTTAGGTTAAGATCTATTTAATAAAAAAAACATATGTTGGTTATAAGAATAGGATAAATATACTTTATTGATGAAGTCATGTTCATGCTTCAACTGTTTTCATTTTTATTAATTTAAAACCCATTGAAAAAGAAAATGGTGGTGAACAACCGTGAGCGCGCCGGGGCGCCTGGGGGCGGACAAAATGGCCGAAAAGATCAGTTTTTTGACAGGTATTGTTTTCGCCTCAGGCGCCCAAATGTTGCAAATATGGACGCCCCCGGCGCGCCAGCGACCTAGCCCTTAATTACAAACATGATTTTGTAAACAGTACACACCATTGTTGTTAGATAACGTTATACACGGACAGAAAATTGTTTGCATTGAACCAAAAAAAAACCTTATTTGTATTTACACAAACAATTCCGGTTGAAAGAATATTGCATTTAATTGTTTCGATAATATTTATTCAAATAAATTCAAAATAAGATTCTTTTTGTTTTCATAAGCCACTCTTCAACTGCAACTATTGATAAAATAACAATATTCTTTTATCAAGCCAACAATAGTTAATTTTAATTTAACATTTATTTGTTGTGTCAATTCCCCGGGCCATGAATGCAAAAATAACTACCAACCATTCCCTCGTGAAAACCCGGACAAAAATGTAAACAATAACAAAAAAATTCTCGTTTGATTCAGCTCTAGAGGTAAGTAAGTATACTGCTGTTACAAAATATAAACAGTTTTTCTTTTTTTCCTTGATTTTTTCCGTCGATCTTATTTTCAGTACTGAGTACCAATGCTCCCAACGCCAGGAAGGCCGCTCCCACACCTGGACCCTATCTATCGACCCATCAATTAATGAACCGGAGAGATTTTATGCCTCAGAAAGTTTTTTTTTTAAATTTAATTGTAATTCTGTTGGTAACAAATAGAAAACAAAACATAAAAATAATCTTACTTACTTACTTAAGGGTCCTGTGCACCACCAGCGGTGCAAACGGCCAACGTGAAAGACTTCCATCCTGGGTGGCTGCTCGCTGTTGCCTTGACCTGGGCCCAGGTCAGATTTCTATCGACTTGCTTAATTTCCTTATTGAGGCTCCGCCGCCATGAGCCCCTGGGTCTGCCTCTGCTGCGATGTCCTGCTGGATTCCAATCCAGCGCTTGCTTGCAGATTTCGTTTCCGCCCCGTCGAAGTGTGTGGCCGACCCACCTCCACTTTCGCTCTCGAATTTCTGTTGCTATCGGCTTCTGATGACATCGACGATGGAGCTCGGCATTCGAGATCCAGTTGTGAGGCCACCATACACGAATTATATACCGCAGGCATCGGTTGATGAAGACCTGCAGCTTTTGAGTGTTCTCCGCTGATACACACCACGTCTCGCTGGCGTATAACAACACAGATTTCACGTTCGAGTTGAAAATTCGGATTTTGGTGCGTTGACTTATCTGGTTGGATCTCCATACGTTTCGTAAACTCGCAAAGGCAGCCCTAGCCTTCTTGATTCGTGCACCTATGTCGCTCTTGGTCCCGCCGTCCGACGCTATTTGGCTGCCAAGATATTGGAAACTTTCGACCTTCTCCACTGCTTGCCCCGCTACCGTAAAGTTAGAAGGGTTGCCCGTGTTGATATCCAACGATTTGGTCTTGTTGACGTTGATGGTGAGACCCGCCGCAGAGGAGCGTTCGGCTAGGTCATTGAGCTTACTCTGCATATCAGAGCGCCGTTGTGCTAGTAGAGCAACATCATCAGCCAAATCGAAGTCGTTGAGATGCTCCATGGTGATAGGCTGCCAAAGCAGCCCACGGTTCGGTACACGGTCAATTGCACCTACCATGATCTCGTCGATTACGATGAGAAACAGTAGCGGTGATAGTATACATCCTTGTCTCACATCAGCGACTACCCGGATAGGGTCGGACAAGGCTCCGTTATGCAGAACTCTGCACGTGAAAGCCTCATACTGCGCTTCGATGAGGTTCACGATTTTATCCGGGACTCCCTTGCGTCTCAGGGCGCCCCACAGATTGTCGTGATTGAGACGGTCGAAAGCTTTTACGTAGTCAATGAATACCAAATAAAGGGGGCCTCCCTTAGCTCAGTCGGTAAAGGCGCAGCTACAAAGCAAGACCATGCTGAAGGTGGCTGGGTTCGGTTCCCGGTCCGGTCTAGGAATTTTTCGGGTTGGAAAATTTCTCGACTTCCCTGGGCATAGAAGTATGATTAGACTTGCCACACCAATCATATCAATGCAAAAATGGTACAGGCATCGAAAGCTCTTAATTAATAACTGTGGAAGTGCATCAAGAACACTAAGTTGAGAGCACGCTATAAGCTAATATGCGATATGCAATAAGCTTGAAATGCGAAGAAGAAGAAGAAGAATAAAGGGACTCTTGGAATTCATTGACCTGCTCCAGGATGATGCGGAGCGTGACAATATGGTCCAAACAAGATCTTCCGGCACGCAAATTATTAAAAATTGAATCAATAAACAAATTTTGTTTTCTACTGCGTATATTTTTAGGCTTAATAAAATAAATATGTTTTTTGTTGACCCAGCTGCCAAATTTGACAGCTTACGTCAAAACCATAAAAGCTCTTGTAAATTCGAAAAGATTTTCTTTTTGATTTAACAATCCATGGGTTTTTAAAAACAAAGATACTGGATTGTTGAAATAATAATGATTTCATTTTGCAGCCAAAACAAAATGAAATTCTTATTAAATTTACGTCAAATATTATTACGTTTAAAATATTTTTTTCTGCGTGTAGAAATGCATACATAATAGTCATTGCTAAAGCTCCCGTTCCCCACCAGTCAGTTAACTGACCTTAGCTAACCTAATATCATTGTAGCAACTCTCTATGCGGCATTGGAACCATGCCATCAGCGCGCTAAGAGTTATTAGACTGCTGACATAGGCGCCAATTCGTGGATGACGAGGCACTAGGTGACGTTACAGTGAGCTTGACGATTGTTGTAGCATTTTTGAACGAACTACCAGACAATGATGCGCAGTGTTTACATGATCAAGTTTTCAACTCTACTACAATCTACAATCAACTGGAAATCGATATCCGACGCCATTTTTAATTCAAATATGGCCTCTTCCTGTTTCAGAAAAAGTGGGATATATTGTCATATACCCATCGATATGGGTATTTTTGGAATCGGGGTGGCGTGACAGATAGGAAATCGATATCCGACGCTATTTTGAAATCCAAGGTGTAGGATTCCTGTTTCATAAAAAGTGGGAAATACTGTCAAATATCCATAAACATGGGTATTTTAAGAATCGGGGCAATGACTAGGGGCCGCTAATCAATATTCGATGAGATTTTTAAGGCGGCTTCTGGTTTAAGAAAAATTGGGAATACTGTCAATTATCTATAAAATTGGTATTTTTGGGATCGGGTGACGTCTATAGATTGGAAATAGGTATCCGACGTCATTTTGAATTCCAAGATCCAAGTAAAGGTGGCTTCAGGTTTCAGAAAAAGTGGGAATTACTGTCAAATATCAATCAATATGGGAATTTTTTGAATCAGGTTGTCGTCTAGAGATAATCGATATCCGATGCCATTGAAAATCGATTTCAGGCGCCTATGATCGGGAGACTAGTGGACTCTGGAACTCTGGATGAAGTTGGACGACTGCGACATAAGTTGGAGGAGTTCCATTCGTCAATTTGACAGTAGAGTACTGTTCTGTACAGGATGAATAAAATGAAATCAAGGATAAGTAATGATATAAAAAACTTATTTGTCCTATTTGTACCTTGTTGGACTGAGTTAATGATCCAGATTCGTTAGGTCCACCATCGTGATGGTGCAACCTAAACTAACGCTGTCCGGTGACTTGAAGATAAGCTCGGTGACATTGATATGGTATATGGAATACATAAAATTTAATTAATATTTATGTAGAGAATCTGGCAATACCGAGAGTACACAGGCGTAAAAACTAACTCACAGACTGAGTCTAGTTTACTACCTTTCTATTTTTCCCATACATCATTTTACTCACGAAAGTAAGTAAAATTGTGTAGTTAAGTAAGAAAAATTGCAAAATTACAGTGAAGTTGAATTTGAGATTCAAAAAGCATTAAATTTATGAATATGATTCATTCCAAACATTATCAATGTTGAAAGTGATGAACTGGGTTGTAACATAGACTCCCTCGGTAACTATTTATTATATTCCTAAAACTTCCTTTGGAACTATTTAAGAACTTTCCTTGAAACTTTCACTAGAAATCCTACTTAGTTGTTTAATTTTTAAAATTTATAAATTTTTAAATTTGATAATTTTTTTTTCGGTTTCGAAACATAGATTTAAGTTAAGTTTAAGTTAAGGTTAATTTGAGTTAATGTTTAGTTAAAGCTAAGTTGTAGTTATGTTCATGTTACATCATGTATTTTAGTAAAACATAAGTTTATGTTTTATGAAAGATAAAATCAAGTTCAGTTAAGCTAAAATTTAGTGAAGGTTGGTTAAGGTTAAGTTAAAGTTTTATTAAAGTGAATGATATGTTAAATTCAAGTTAAAGTTATGATAAAATTAAGCTAAATTATGTTAAAGTTCAGTAAAAATAAGTGGAAGTTAATTTTAACTTAAAGTTATGTTAATTTAATAAGATATTGTTTAATTAAAGTTAAGTTAAAGTATAGTAAAAGTTTAGTTGAAGTTTTTTCAAGAGAACTTCTGTTCAAGTTATGTTAACGTTAATTAAAATTTAAGTTAAGATAAATTTATGTAAAACTATTAAGTTTAGCTTAAGTCATGGAAAAGTTATTTCCAGGGAATTTCAGGGAAATTTGTAGAGAACTTCAGGGAAACTCCAGTTACTGAAAATTGAAAGCTTTTGAAATTTTTTGAATACTCTTCGAACTTTTGAAAGTACTTGGAAGTTTTGAAACTTCAAGAAATTTCTTGACACTTCACATGGAAGTTCTACTACGTTAAAATTAAGTCAAAGTTAAAGTTAAGTAAATGTTTAGTTAAAGTTAAGTGAATGTTTAGTTGAAGTTAAAATAAAGTTAAATAATTAATGTGTTATGTCTGCTTGCCTGTGGTTAAAGTAAAGTGAAGCTAATTAAAGTTTGGTTATATAAAATAAAGTTAAGATATAATTAAGTTAAAATTTAGTGAACGTTACGATAAAACTAATTTAAAGCTTAGTTAAAATGAAGTGAAAGGTATGATAAAGCTAATTACAAGTAATGATAATTTTAAGTTGAAGTTGCGTTTTAGTTGAAGTTAAGTTAAAGAAAAAGTGAATTTAAGGTATTATTAGTTATTGGTTTATTTAAAGTTTAGCTAATGATATGTTAAGATTAAATAAGAGCTATAATAAAGTTAAATTTAAGCCAAGTTAAATTTACATTAATTTTCAGTTCAAGTTTAATTGAAGATAAGTTAAAGTTGAGCTAAAGATATGTAAAAACTATGTTATCGTTCTGTTTAAGTTAAGTTAGTTCCTAGGAACTCCTATGTTGCTCTTGGACGGCTGGGAACTTCTTATCTTTAAGTCCAGCCTAGCTTCAATTTGAATATTACGTAGCATAAACATAACTTCTAACAAGTTTTAACTGTTTACTTAATTTAAGTTTATTTTAGTTTTCATTTAACATTTACTAAATGTTAGTTATATTTATTTATTTTAATTGAACAGAACTTCCAAGATGTTCAAAGAATGAAGTTTCTCTGAAGTTGCCTGGAAATAACTTTCACATAACTTCAACTTGACTTTATCATAACTAATGAAATTTTAATATAACATCAAAATATCTTTAGTTAAACTTCAGCTTATCTTTAATTAAACTTCAACTAAATACACCTTAAATAAACATTTACTTTAATTTAACTGCCACTGAACATTAACTTATCTTTAACATAACTTCAACATTACTTTAACTTGGCTTTAACATATTTTTAACTTAGCGTTTACTTAATTTTAACTTAATTTAATCTTAACCTTCACTAAATTTTAACTTAACTTTGACTTAATTGTAAGTCAGCTTGATTTTATGTAACCGAATTTCAACTTAACTTTAATTAAACATTAACTTGTTAAATTAAATTAACTTTAATTTCAACGTAACAGTAGCTTAAATTTAACAAAATGTAGACCTAATCTTAACTTAACAAGAACATCCAAGTGAGATGTAATGAAGTTTAAAGAAGCTCCATTAATTTCTAAAAAGTTAAATAAAATTCAAGATGTTCTAAGAGATTTCAATAACTTCCAAGAACTGAAGTATTCCTGATGTGCTCTGAAAGGATCCCTGAAATTCCCTTGTAATAACTTCAACTTCACTTATTTATAACATGTACTGCAATTTAACTTAACTCTAACTTAAGTGTCAACTAATTCTATAACAATTTAAACATAGCTTTAGTTTAAGTTTAACATAACTATCTTAACTTTAACCAAACTTTAAATTTATCTCAACTTTAGCTTCAACATATCTAACTTAACTTCAACACATACTTAACTTAAGCTTAAGTATCTATTAACATATCTTTACTTTAACTTTTACTACACTTTAACTTAACCTTTCCTAAACTTTAACTAATGTCTAATTTAAATTTGATTTAATATTAACTTAACTTGAGCTTAGCTTTAACTAAACTTTATTATATTTTTTGAACTGCAACTCATTCGTAACTTTGAATTCGTTTTGACTTAACTTAAACTAAATCTTCACTAAATTTTAACTTAAATTTGTTAAAATTTGATCCTAACTTTATCTTTAACTTAACTTAAATTTAACTTAAAATTAATGTAAACTTAACTTAACTTAAACTTAACTTTAAATTAACTTTAATCTAAATTTACGCGTTAAACTTCAACTCCTTAATAATCTTAACTTTGAATTGACTTTATCATAAATTTACCTAACACTTATCTAATTAGTTTAACATTAAACTAACTTAGCATTAACTTAATGTTTGCATAAATTTAGCTAAACCTTACCTAATTAATTTAACATAAATCTCATTTAACTTTAACTTCACTTTGACTGAACTTTAATTAACCTTTAACTTAACTTTAATTAACCTTTAACTTAACTTGATTATCTACTACCAGTGATGGAAAAGTTCGCGAAAAATCACTATGACTCATGAACTTTTCCCTTGGTGAACTTCGTGAAATATCGCGAACTTTTCCAACACTGTCTACTACCAAACTTTAACATAATTTTACTTAAACTTAAATTTAACTTTCCTTTAACTTAAATTTAGCTAATCACTAACCTGACTTTATCCTAAACTTTCGGGATCTGGCATCAGATTCCCTATTGGAATCCGGCTTAGGATTCCCAATCCGGCATTGGATTTCCTTTCATAAGAACTTCCAATAAGTTCCAAGAACTTTCTACGAAACTTCCAGGAAGTTCCCAAGGTAATTAACATAACTTAACGTTTCCTTAACTTTAACATAACTTTCACTCAATTTTAACTTACTTTTAACTTAACGTCAACCTAACTTTAACTTAACTTTAACTAAAATTTAACTTAATTATAGCTTAACTTAAATTAATTTAAACTCTACTTGAGTTCATCATTCACCAATCTTTAACAGAACTTTTACTAATTAACTTATCTTTAACTTTATTCAAACTCAACTTGATTTTAGCTTTTACCAAACTTAAACATAACTTTAACTATTTAACTTAACTTTACTGTAACATAAATTTAACTTTGACTTTAATCTAAATTTAACTTTTACTTTACCTTAAATTTAACTTGACTTTTACTTTACTTGAATTTAACTTTCATTTATCTTAACTTAACTTTAAATTTACTGTAGCTTAACTTTAACATGTTTTTAACTTTACATTAACTTAGCTCTAACTTTATTTAAACTCAACTTGATTATATATTTTACCCAAATTTAACATAAGAAAAATTAAATTCAAGTTAAAGTAAAGTTAATTTAATATTATTATTATTTTTATTTAGCTAAACTGTAACTAAAAACTAACATTAATTTATCCAAAACTTTCGGGATCCGGCAACAAATTTCCTTTTGGGGTTCAGCTTCGGATTCCCTCCCAAAATAACAGTTTAGTTCACACTTGGGAAGTAATCTTAAAGTAAATCACTCCCAAAAACTTAAAACAGTTCAGTTCACACTTCCAACTCAACCTCAGGGTTGCTGGAGTGCAGCCGGATGTGTACCGGAAGCACACTTAATGTGAATTGTTTTTTTCAATGTGAATCACTCCCAAAATCAGTTCAGTTCATCACTCCCAAAATCAGTAACAGTTCAGTTTAAACTTCCAACGCATCCGGGAGGGTGCTAGAATTCAACCGGATGTGTTTAGGCCAACTCCCCGGCAAGGTGACAGATAATCTTAGTTTCTCGTACCCACTTGCAAATAGTAGATGTCGCCACACAACGTAAACAAAGGGACTGCCCTTCACCGCCGCAATGGTATTTCTCTACGGGAAGGCAACTTTTTGTTTCACCATGTGTGGATGTCAAGCAACAAGCAAGAATGCCATGTGAAAAGAGCGATTTATGATTTTCGTGGTGAAATGAAATAAATCCAAACAAATTGGAACAGATTGATGGAAGTTTTTCTTATATAATCAAATAGAAATAAAAACACATTGGTTAATTCTATTATATTTTGCTCTTGAATATTATCAGTCTTGAGAATAATGTTTCTGAGCATACTTGTGCGGTGAAGACTTGCAATAAAAAGCCGTATTATTAAAAACAGTTTACTTCCCCATCTTTCTATTGAGGGGTGAAAAAATATACAAAATTGATTCTTATTCGCGGTGAGTAGCAGGTTTGCTGTGTGAACACTAACATTTCGTATATTCATTCAAACATGAAGAAATAAATAAAATAAATTAAAATAAGCGTCTCTCAACAAGAGATATTCATAATGAGCTTCTAAAACGAATAAATTTCAGTGATTGTCTTTTGTTACACCCGTCCGTTTAATTAACATTGTTCCCCACCAACTTAAAGTTTCAAGAAACAGATGAGGCTATCTGTTTTTATGTTCAGTATTTTATTTACTTTATTTACATATCTGCATTCGCCCTATTCAGATAACACTTCTGAAATTTGTGAGTTTGACAGAACCACCAGCACCAAATTTTCGGAGTACGCTGGAAATGTACTGTGATATATCCACATGTTCTGGAAGCACTGCTTCAGAACACAGGCGGTAAAATGAATAATACCGATTCGATAAGATGGAAAAGGAAAGTAGACAAGAGCGAGAGAGGAACATAAGAAAAAGGGAAGTAGGAAGTGTAATCAAAACAGGGAAATAAATGACTGGTCATAACTGTTTGAACTGCAACTGAAAAAGGTGTTAATTATTACAAAGGAAGAAAGTCTATCTACAACTCTACAAAGTCCGGGCTATTTCAGTGTCGACGAGAGAAAAGTGAAGTTTAAGAGAAAAGTGTTTCGGCAAAGTAAAGCGCGAAAGTGAACGCGGAATAATCCGTAGAAAGTGCGTGCGTGAAAGTCCGTTTTGACGAAAAGTAGAGCAAATTGGAAAAGTTTTCGTACACGAGGTTTCTACGGCGGCCATCGTAATTTGGTTAATTTCGAGTGAAGCACAAATATTTGGAGTAGGGTGCCGTAATTATTCCGACGTGTTACCACCAGGATATGTTTTAGTGGCTTTGTTTCACGAAGTCACGAATTTTGTCGTGAAAATTTGGTTTTTTACGTGTACGAAAATCTGTAAATTACAAAAAGAAGAGAAACCACATGGTTTACGCCACCATTTTGTTGGAGAATCTTTTGTCGACGAACAGCTATTGAATTCATATACTCCATTTTGTGCAATAGGTTTTTTTTTTATTGTTCACATCACCAATACAATAGTGCGGCTATTCTGTGTCGTGCCGGCGCAGCTGCCGACCTGAGAATTTCGTTCCAGTTTGGTGAGAAGTGTGATTTCCCAAAAAAAGCCTTTTGCCATTTGCTGTTGCCACCTTTTATGACTCCCTGCGTAACGAAAGGAGTGAGAGAGAATCCAACGAAAGCTAATCCAGCTATTCTCTTTTGCACCTTTGTGTTTTTTTTTTGGTGGTGAGAAAAAGAGGCTAAATCAGCTGTTTGGTGCACCGATTGTTACGCCGGTAGAGCACAGTTTTTTGTGATTATCTGTGGCATACGTGAAGGTGTGAAAGGAGAAGAACGAGGAAAAGGATAAGGCTGCTGCTGTTGGATTATTGGCTTTGTTGCTGTAGTGGTGTATTGCGGTTCGTGGTTGCTGCTGATACGATTGTTGTTGGTTGCTGTTGGCCTTTGGTGGAGTCCCACTGAAACTGTGCTGCTGGTGCTGGATTGATCAGGTATGTGATTTGTTTTGACTATTATTTTTGGACATTTTTTTTTTTTTTGCGTAATTTACAAAACGAAAAACAAAATTGATAGTTTTGAGTTTTTTTTCCGCTTGACTGTGTGTGACATTTTGCTTTGTTTTGTATTTCCCTTACTGAAGGATGACTTTAAATACGACAGCGGAACCCTTCATACCAGGAACGATTTCTTTTCAACAATACTTAGAGCAATTAGAATGGATGTTTATTCATAATGAGTACGCTGAGGAAAGATATAAAGCTTCCTTTCTAGCAGTATGTGGCACCGAAGTTTATACTCAAATTAGGCTTTTATTTCCTGGCCGAAGCCTCAAAGATCTTACATATAAACAAATAACCGATGAACTGAAGAAGCGTTATGATAAAAAAGAATCAGATGTTATACACAGTTACAAATTTTGGACTAGAAGACAGGGCCAATACGAAAAATCAATAGATTTTGTGCTCGCGGTTAAACAACTAGCTGAAGAATGTGACTTTGGGGCATTTAAGGATCGGGCAATTAGGGACGTTTTAGTGATTGGCATAAATGATAAACAACTCCAGAAAAGACTCTTCGACGAAGATGATTTAACGGCTGCCAAAACAGAAAGGATCATAGTAAATCAGGAAAAAGCCTCAGAAAATGTAGGACAAGTGCTAGGTAGAAGCGCAGAAAAAAATGTGAGCATTGTTGCTAGACTAGGTCGTAGAAATGAACGCTATCATTCAAGATCACAGTACCCAAGTAACATTGCAGGTTTTATCGAGGTTTTATAGCATTCTACAAGTCTAAATCATGGTCTACAGAACCCTCATAAAACCAAAATTGTTACTTGGGTATAGAGGAAGAAGTCGTAGTTTTGGACGGAACCGATCAAGGAGTAGAAGTGCTAATGGTCATGAATATGGCAATGGTAGGAACTCTGGGAAACCTTCATATCTATGTTCGTACTGTAAAAAGCGAGGTCACACGAGGAAATATTGTTATCGTCTCAAAGATAGAAGCCCTCAAAACAATAAAAGCAATGTAAAATTTGTAGACTCGCCTAAGCCAGATACTTCTGGACTATTTAAGAGGTTGAAAGTAGATATGGAGTCTGATGATGAAGAAGAAGTTGCAGGATGCCTTATGATCTCTTCGGTTAACAAAATAAGTGAACCTTGTTTCGTTGAACCAAAAGTTGAAAACAAATACTTACAGATGGAAATAGATTGTGGTTCAGCGAAAAGTGTTATTTCGGAGAAAACGTTTTTAAAAGATTTTAGGAATTGCCCACTAGAAAAATGCAGCAAACGTTTAGCAGTAATTGATGGCAATAGATTGAAAGTATTAGGCAAATTGAATGTTTTTGTGCAGCTCAATAGAATCCAAAAATCTCTTCAACTGGTGGTCCTGAAGTGTGACAATGATTTCGTACCATTGGTAGGCAGATCATGGCTAGATGTTTTTTATCCATCATGGAGGGGTACATTTTTAAAATCAGCATCACACACGGGAAAGATCAATGCACTCAAGGAAGAGGAGATCGTTGATGACATAAAAAGTAAGTTTTCAACAGTATTCGATAAGGACTTCTCAAAACCAATAATGGGATTTGAAGGAGATTTGGTTTTAAAGCATGACACCCCTATATTTAGAAAAGCTTATGAAGTTCCATTACGACTACGTCCTAAAGTTATTGATTATTTAGATGCATTGGAAAGGGATGGTATAATTAAACCTGTGGACGTAAGTGAATGGGCTTCTCCAGTAGTGATCATCGTAAAGAAGGATCAAGGCATACGTTTAGTCGTGGATTGCAAAGTTTCAATAAATCGAGCAATTGTTCCAAACACATACCCCTTGCCACAAGCACAAGACATTTTTGCAGATTTATCGGGATCAAAATTTTTTGCTCCCTTGACCTGGAAGGAGCTTACACTCAACTTTTACTATCAAAAAGATCGCAAAAATTTATGGTGATAAACACAATAAAAGGCCTCTACACTTTCAACAGACTGCCTCAAGGAGCTTCGTCGAGTGCAGCAATATTTCAAAAAGTGATGGACCAGGTTTTGCAAGGGTTGAAAAACGTTCGCTGCTATTTAGACGACGTTTTAATTTCAGGGAAAAATTTCGAAGAGTGTCGGAATAATCTTTATCTAGTCTTAGAAAGATTGGCTAAGGCTAATATAAAGGTAAATCTAAAAAAATGCAAATTTTTTGTTGGCAAACTGCCTTATTTAGGACACATTTTGACACAAAATGGCCTCCTTCCATGCCCTGAGAAAGTAGATACCATTCGGCATGCAAAATCTCCACGAACAGTAACTGAGCTTAAGGCGTTTTTGGGATTATTAACTTTCTACGCTAAGTTTATTCCAAACCTCTCGTCCCGTATAAAATGTTTGTATAACCTTTTGCGAAAAAACCAATCAGTTTTACCTCTTTCACTTTAAATGATGCCCAGAAAAACTATCCAATACTGCATTTAGAGGCATTAGCTATTGTCAGTACAGTAAAAAAATTTCATAAATTCCTGTATGGGAAGGAATTTACTGTTTATACTGACCATAAGCCACTTATCGGAATATTTGGTAAAGAGGGTAAAAATGCGATTTGGGTAACTAGATTGCAAAGATATATAATGGATCTTTCAATTTATGACTTTAAGATAATTTACCGACCGTCCACAAGACTAGCGAATGCTGACTTTTGCTCACGATTTCCTCTAAATCAACCAGTTCCAAAAGAGTTATCCAGAGAATATATAAAAAGTTTGAACTTTACTGAAGAATTCCCTATAGATTATAGAGAAATAGCCAAACAAACGGAGAGAGATGAATTGTTGAGCCTAATAAAAAAGTATCTTCAAAATGGATGGCCAAAGCGTATAAATCGAAATATGCTGGACGTGTACGCCAATCATCAAGATTTGGAGGAAGTAGATGGTTGTATCCTGTTCCAAGACAGAGTTAAAGGGTGATACGGTCAAAATTTGGTCAATATCAACTTGACGTATTTCTTTCAATGTTGCATTTAAAAAACCTGAACACCCCTCATTTTGAAGGTGTGTGTGTGTAGAATGTTGCTCCTATTTTGATTTTGGAATTCACTCTTCAGTTGTCAAAATGCCGTCCAAGCAAGAAGAGCAGCGTATCAAAATTTTGCTCGCGCATCGTGAAAATCCGAGCTACTCGCACGCAAAGTTGGAAAAATCGCTAAAAGTTGCCAAATCAACCGTTACAAATGTAATTAAAGTGTTTGGGGAACGTTTGTCGACAGCCAGGAAGTCTGGATCGGGGGGAAATCGAAAACCGGAAGCCGCTGAGACGACGAAGAGAGTTGCCGGTAGTTTCAAGCGAAACCCTAACCTCTCTCTCCGAGATGCCGCAAATAAGCTGGGTGTATCGTCTACAACCGTGCATCGAGCCAAAAAACGAGCCGGACTATCGACTTACAAGAAGGTAGTGACTCCAAATCGCGATGATAAACAAAATACGACGGCCAAAGCGCGATCCCGGAGGCTGTACACGACGATGCTGACGAAGTTTGACTGCGTGGTAATGGACGACGAAACCTACGTCAAAGCCGACTACAAGCAGCTTCAGGGACAGGAGTTTTATACGGCAAAAGGAAGGGGAAAGGTAGCAGATGTTTTCAAGCACATGAAACTGTCAAAGTTCGCAAAGAAATATCTGGTTTGGCAAGCCATCTGTACCTGTGGCTTGAAAAACAGCATTTTCATAGCTTCCGGGACTGTCAACCAAGAAATTTACGTGAAAGAGTGTTTGAATAAACGTCTGCTGCCTTTCCTGAAGAAACACGGTTGTTCCGTACTGTTTTGGCCGGATTTGGCATCTTGCCATTACGGTAAAAAGGCCATGGAGTGGTACGCCGCCAACAACGTGCAGGTGGTTCCCAAGGACAAGAACACTCCCAACACGCCAGAGCTCCGCCCAATTGAGAAATACTGGGCTATTGTCAAGCGGAACCTAAAGAAGACCAAAAAACTGCTAAGGGCGAGCAGCAGTTCAAGGCAAACTGGCTTTCTGCGGCGAAGAAGGTGGACAAGGTGGCTGTACAAAATCTGATGGCAGGGGTCAAGCGTAAGGCCCGGCAATTCGGATTTGGAAAAGCGGAAGCCTAACTGAATATTTTTCCTGAATTATTTACTAATTGAACTTGAAAAAGAAATTTAATTTGATTTTTTAAATAAACGATTTCACCGATTTACACGCGTTTTCCCTTGACCAAATTTTGACCGTATCACCCTTTATGATCCCAACATCAATGCAAAGACAAATATTAAGTATGCTCCACAAAAATCACTCAGGTATGAGTAAAATTAAACAACTAGCTAGGAGGACAGTATATTGGTGGGGTCTAAATAAGGATGTAGAAAACTACGTTCAGTCTTGTAATATCTGCAATGTCACAACAGCAATTACTAAACGTGCCCCCTATTCCGAATGGATCCCAACTAACAAACCGTTTAGCAGAATTCATGCGGACTTTTTCTATTTGGAGAAGAAGGTGTTTCTAGTAATTATCGATAGCTACAGCAAGTGGATCGAGCTGGAATATATGAAGTTTGGAACTGATTGCAAGAAGGTTTTGAAAGTTTTCATAAATATGTTTGCCCGATATGGACTGCCGGATGTATTAGTGACCGATGGAGGCCCACCTTTTAACTCTGATCAGTTTGTAAAATTCTTTGAAAAACAAGGAGTTTTAGTTTTAAAAAGTCCGCCTTACCATCCGGAAAGCAATGGTCAAGCCGAAAGAGCGGTACGTTTAGTCAAGGAGGTTTTTAAAAAATTCCTTGTAGATCCGGTCATTAGACGTCTAGACACAGACGAACAAATTGCATATTTTCTCATTAACTACAGGAATACCTGCTTGAAAAAGGATGGCGTATTTCCATCAGAGAGATTACTGTGCTATAAACCAAAGACTTTATTAGATTTAATTAACCCTAAAAGTAATTATAAACATAACCAGATCAATACTAACGATGACCAAAATTCTGCATGCATAAATAACAAGAATAATGTTTCTGACCAGTTCACTAATTTAAGAAAAGGTGATCAGATCTTTTATGAAAATCCTAACAAGACTGATATTAAAAGATGGCTTCCAGCAAAATATGTGAAACAAATCTGTTCTACTATCTTTCAGATTTCTCTCGCTGGTAGAATTGTTTCTGCACATAAACGACAGTTGAAAGTACCGACCGACTCTCGCCAAAAGCATAAAAGAAGTTTCGTCTTTAGTGGAGAGAGTCCAGCAAAACCTGTACAATCGACAGCCACAGTTGAAACTCTTGACCAAAGCATACCATCAACACAGCACAATGGCTCTAATGTTTGCATTCGTCCTGAACCATCAGTTATACAAGCCAACCAATGCCACAAACGACGACGTGAAGAAGATATTAGTAGCGAATCTGAGTCCGAAGGTGAATTCTATGGCTTTCCAGCCGACTCGAATATTTTTGATGAATTTCCCGATAATGTAGTAATCTCTGAATTGCCTACAGAAACAACAAGAAGAAGCAAAAGAAAATTGAAGAAGAAACGTAAGAATGATTACGTCTATTATTAGTATAAGATGAAATCTCTAGAGGTGAATAAGTAAATTTTAGTAAAATATCAGTAATGCAATTTACGTTCTGAAAATTGAATGGAATAGATTAAACTTTAAAGATGAGTTTTCGAAAAATAGATATTTGAAATGCTAGCTTAAGGGATGAGGAGTTGATATATCCACATGTTCTGGAAGCACTGCTTCAGAACACAGGCGGTAAAATGAATAATACCGATTCGATAAGATGGAAAAGGAAAGTAGACAAGAGCGAGAGAGGAACATAAGAAAAAGGGAAGTAGGAAGTGTAATCAAAACAGGGAAATAAATGACTGGTCATAACTGTTTGAACTGCAACTGAAAAAGGTGTTAATTATTACAAAGGAAGAAAGTCTATCTACAACTCTACAAAGTCCGGGCTATTTCATACTGGACTTGTCAAGTTGCCCCCGGGTTGGTTTGGGCAGACCACTTCTGAAAACTAATTTCAATATAAACACTCTCGAAAACTAAAATTAAATTTACAACCCTACACATTCTCAGGGGTGCTGTAATTCAGCCGGATGTGTTCCGGCAAACCCTTAATGAGCACTAATTCCAAAGGCAATCACTCCTAAAAACAACAAACAGTTACAATCACACTTCCAACGCATCCTCAGGGGTGCTGGAATTTAGCAGGATGTGTTTCGGCAGACCATTTCTGAGATAAAATTCCAACGTGAACCACTCCCAAAAACTAAAGATATTTCAATTTACACGTCCTACGCATCCTTCGAGGTGCTGGAATTCAGCCGGATGTGTACCGGAAGATCATTCATGGGAAGTAATTTCATAATGAATCACTCCCAAAAACTCCCAAAAACAGTTCAGTTACATCTTCAACTCATCCTCAGGGGTGTTGGAATGCACCCGGATGTGTACCGGAAGACCACTTATGGGAAGTAATTTCAAGGTGAATCACTCCTAAAAACAATTAACAGTTCAGTAAACCCTTCCAACGAATTCGGGGGTGCTAGAATTCAGCCGGATGTGTTTGGACAGACCACTTCTGAGATCTAATTTCAAAATTAATCACTCCCGAAAACTAAAATTTAATTTACACGTCCTACGCCTTCTCAGGGGTGCTGTAATTCAGCCGGATGTGTTCCGACAGACTACTTAATAGAAGTAATTCCAACGTTCAGTTCCCTTTTCTAACTCTTCCTCAGGAGTGCTAGAATCCAGCTGGATGTGTGCTGGCATACCACTTGTGGGAATGTAAATCACTCCCAAAAACAACAAACATTTCGTTTTACTAACCAGAATGTCGTGGATTAATTTTGGAGGTGATGGACCACCACAGATTTACACGCAGAAAAAAATATTTTAAACGTAATAATATTTGACGTAAATTTAATAAGAATTTCATTTTGTTTTGGCTGCAAAATGAAATCATTATTATTTCAAAAATCCAGTATCTTTGTTTTTAAAAACCCATGGATTGTTAAATCAAAAAGAAAATCTTTTCGAATTTACAAGAGCTTTTATGGTTTTGACGTAAGCTGTCAAATTTTGCAGCTGGGTCAACAAAAAAATATGTTTGTTTTTAAAAGAGATTTCTTGTTGATTCAATCATATTTATTTTATTAAGCCTAAAAATATACGCAGTAGAAATAAAATTATGTTTATTGATTCAATTTTTAATAATTTGCTATTATTTTTATGTTTTGTTTTCTATTTGTTACCAACAAAATTACAATTTATTAAATTAAAAAAAAAAAAACTTTCTGAGGCATAAAATCTCCCCGGTTTATGAGTTGATGGGTCGATAGGTAGGGTCCAGGTGTGGGAGCGGCCTTCCTGGCGTTGGGAGCAATGGTACTCAGTACTGAAAATAAAATCGACGGAAAAAATCAAGGAAAAAAAGAAAAACTGTTTATATTTTGTAACAGCAGCATACCTACTTACCCTAATAAAAAATAACCATAAACGAATGATAACCCAAATTATTGAACTATTTCATAAATGGTTTGAATGATACCCAGAACACGTCGTTAAGCAAATTAACCATACAATTTTTATTAGGGTACTTACCTCTAGAGCTGAATCAAACGAGAAATTTTTTGTTATTGTTTACATTTTTGTCCGGGTTTTCACGAGGGAATGGTTGGTAGTTATTTTTGCATTCATGGCCCGGGGAATTGACACAACAAATAAATGTTAAATTTAAATTAACTATTGTTGGCTTGATAAAAGAATATTGTTATTTTTACAATAGTTGCAGTTGAAGAGTGGCTTATGAAAACAAAAAGAATCTTATTTTGAATTTATTTGAATAAATATTATCGAAACAATAAAATGCAATATAATTTCAACCGAAATTGTTTGTGTAAATACAAATAAAGTTTTTTTGGTTCAATGCAAACAATTTTCTGTCCGTGTAGAAGCAGCAGATACTACGGTCTGATGGTCACGACACTACTCTACTACTACACTCTCCAGCAACCGGCTGAAAAAAATATATGCAAAAATTATCAACATTGTTTTGATTTTTTTCATTAAAACACAGTTTACTTACCTTGAGAATAAATACGCCTGATGATTCGTCCCGCCGGGAGACCAACCACTCAGGAAGATGGCCATCGGAGGCCAATTTCGCGGACCGGATTAAAACAAATAATCTCCTGACACGACCGAAATGTAAACATGGCTGACCACACAATCAGCCGACGCGAAAAAAATCACAAAAAAAATGCTAAGTACCATCCGCCATTTGGTAGCTCGACGGATGAAATTGCTCTAGCGGGGCGAGTCGCCTTTCGTCCGGATCCCGGACCGCCATTTGGTCGCCCGGCGGATGAAATTACTTTAGCGGGGCGAGTCGCCCTTCATCCGCATCCCGGACAAAGGGCGAACGATCAGTCTTCAGTCTCAATGTCAAATGACGTCACTTTTTCGCCGGCAATTCGTGTGGGTAATTTCATCCACCAAATGGTGGATGGAACTTAGCAATTTTTTTGTGATTTTTTTTCGCGGCGGCTGATTACGTGGTCAGTTATCTTTTCATATCGTGCGTGTATAAAGGGTGATACGGTCAAAATTGGGTCAATATCAACTTGACGTATTTCTTTCAATTTTGCATTTAAAAAACCTGAACACCCCTCATTTTGAAGGTGTGTGTGTGTAGAATGTTGCTCTTATTTTGATTTTGGAATTCACTCTTCAGTTGTCAAAATGCCGTCCAAGCAAGAAGAGCAGCGTATCAAAATTTTGCTCGCGCATCGCGAAAATCCGAGCTACTCGCACGCAAAGTTGGCAAAATCGCTAAAAGTTGCCAAATCAACCGTTACAAATGTAATTAAAGTGTTTCGGGAACGTTTGTCGACAGCCAGGAAGTCTGGATCGGGGGGAAATCGAAAACCAGAAGCCGCTGAGACGACAAAGAGAGTTGCCGGTAGTTTCAAGCGAAACCCTAACCTCTCTCTCCGAGATGCCGCAAATAAGCTGGGTGTATCGTCTACAACCGTGCATCGAGCCAAAAAACGAGCCGGACTATCGACTTACAAGAAGGTAGTGACTCCAAATCGCGATGATAAACAAAATACGACGGCCAAAGCGCGATCCCGGAGGCTGTACACGACGATGCTGACGAAGTTTGACTGCGTGGTAATGGACGACGAAACCTATGTCAAAGCCGACTACAAGCAGCTTCCGGGACAGGAGTTTTATACGGCAAAAGGAAGGGGAAAGGTAGCAGATGTTTTCAAGCACATGAAACTGTCAAAGTTCGCAAAGAAATATCTGGTTTGGCAAGCCATCTGTACCTGTGGCTTGAAAAGCAGCATTTTCATAGCTTCCGGGACTGTCAACCAAGAAATTTACGTGAAAGAGTGTTTGAATAAACGTCTGCTGCCTTTCCTGAAGAAACACGGTTGTTCCGTACTGTTTTGGCCGGATTTGGCATCTTGCCATTACGGTAAAAAGGCCATTGAGTGGTACGCCGCCAACAACGTGCAGGTGGTTCCCAAGGACAAGAACCCTCCCAACACGCCAGAGCTCCGCCCAATTGAGAAATACTGGGCTATTGTCAAGCGGAACCTAAAGAAGACCAAAAAAACTGCTAAGGGCGAGCAGCAGTTCAAGGCAAACTGGCTTTCTGCGGCGAAGAAGGTGGACAAGGTGGCTGTACAAAATCTGATGGCAGGGGTCAAGCGTAAGGCCCGGCAATTCGGATTTGGAAAAGTGGAAGCCTAACTGAATATTTTTCCTGAATTTTATACTAATTGAACTTGAAAAAGAAATTTAATTTGATTTTTTAAATAAACGATTTCACCGATTTACACGTGTTTTCCCTTGACCAAATTTTGACCGTATCACCCTTTACATGCGTTACAGCCGTGAATCCTTACTGATGCAACGCATGCCGATGTTGGATCTTGAGGTTAATTTTTAAGGTAAAGTTAAGTTAAAGTTTTATTAATGTTAACTAAAAGCTAATGTTAAAGTTATGTTGATGCCATTTTGTGCAATAATTAGTATTTTAAGTAATTGCGATTATTTATTTGTAGAATATGCCCTAACCGTGTAGTGAACAGTATAGACACAGATAAACAGTTATAACACATTGAATATTTCTCACTGTAAAACATCGTTGCTAAAACATTACCGTCATCTATTGAGTACACTGTGGTGGGAAATACACTGAACAGATGGTGGTAGTGTGTAAACGTCAAACACAAGGGATATGGCTATGCGCGCCACAGGTGGCGGTACTACCAACTACGATACTTTTAAATTTACCGTTAAATGCTTGTTCGATGAACAACTTGCGAGAGTTATGTCTGTTTGTCGGTGGTATAGACTTCTCTGAATGCCTAAGTGTTAGTGCAGAACTTTGGGTAACTTCTAAGTGTTAGTGCAGGAAACAAAACCGACTCCCTGGGTTTCACCACTCGTTCCAATCATAAAAGAGAATGGAAAACTGCGCTTGTGCATAGATATGCGACGGGCCAATCAAGCCATCCAAAGGCTCAACCACCCCTAACTAGTGTTCGACGACCTGATTACCAAATTCCGAAATGCAAAATTCTTCACGTCACTAGACATCAAGCAAGCTTTCCATCAGGTAGAGATAACAGAAGACAGTCGTGATGTTACCACTTTCATTTAGAAATTGGGGGCTGTACCGGTACAAAAGGTTGCTGTTTGGAGTGAACTGTGAACCGGAGCTTTTCCAGAACCTGATGGAAAGTATTCTGGTAGGATGCCGAAACACGGTAGTATTCATTGACGATATACTCATCTTTGGCGAAACTGAAGATGACCATGACTCCGCTGTGAAACAGACACTTAGCGTGTTGCATCAGTACGGGATTATGCTAAATGACCATATATTTAAATTCAAGCAGCGACGAGTGTTTTTTCTGGGTCATAATTTGTCAACAGATGGAATATCAGCAAGTGAAGACAAAGTTAAGTAAATTAATTATATGATTTGAGTAGTAGCTATACTAAAGTCATTTTTGCAGTATGGAGAATATCAGAAAATCCACGATTTGCGACTAAACATCGTGGAAACACAGAAGAAAACAAGTTAACGAGTTTTTACCTTATCACCATAGTAATGTACTCGTGCAATTTTTGTGCATCTAAAACTGCTCATAAAGACGATAATGAATAAAAACTGAAAATTTTCATGCATTTCCAAATGACTGCCCTCTGGATGTGGATGATGTCAAAAACAACAAATCATTATTACCCACATGAATTGCTGGCGAAAAAGTGACGTCATTTGACATTGGGCGCCTTGAAGACTTGAAGACTGATCGTTCGCCCTTCGTCCGGGATGCGGACGATGGGTGGACCGCCCCGCTAGAGTAATTTCATCCACCGGGCGACCAACTGGCGCTCTGGGATCCAGACGAATGGCGCCGGGCGACCAAATGGCGGATGGAACTTAGCCATTTTTTTGTGATTTTTTTTCGCGGCGACTGATTACGTGGTCAGTCATTTTTTCATATCGTGCGTGTATAGACGCGTTTTTTTTTATCCGCGTCGTGAAATTGACCTCCGATGCCCATCTTTAAGAAAAGTTGACGGTAAACAGAACAGTTTGTTATTAAGTGTAATTATTTTTAAAAATTGATTCGCATTCTTACTGATGCAACGCATCAATAAGGATGTTTAATTCATCCGGATTCCTCCGGTAGATCAATTTTGATGTAATTCTTTTCCAAAATTGATCCGCTGGAGGAATCCGGCTGAGTTGAGCATCCTTATTGATGCGTTGCATCAGTAAGGATGCATAACTCAGCCGGATTCCTCCAGCGGATCAATTTTGGAAAGTAATTACAAATTCTATCAGACAGATCCAAAATTTTGATGATTTTTTAAAATACCTTTTTCAGCCGGCTGCTTCCACTAATTCCGTTATTACACGCAGAAAAAAATATTTTAAACGTAATAATATTTGACGTAAATTTAATAAGAATTTCATTTTGTTTTGGCTGCAAAATGAAATCATTATTATTTCAACAATCCAGTATCTTTGTTTTTAAAAACCCATGGATTGTTAAATCAAAAAGAAAATCTTTTTGAATTTACAAGAGCTTTTATGGTTTTGACGTAAGCTGTCAAATTTGGCAGCTGGGTCAACAAAAAATATGTTTGTTTTTAAAAGAGATTTCTTGTTGATTCAATCATATTTATTTTATTAAGCCTAAAAATATACGCAGTAGAAATAAAAATATGTTTATTGATTCAATTTTTAATAATTTGCGATTATTTTTATGTTTTGTTTTCTATTTGTTACCAACAAAATTACAATTTATTAAATTAAAAAAAAAAAACTTTCTGAGGCATAAAATCTCCCCGGTTTATGAGTTGATGGGTCGATAGGTAGGGTCCAGGTGTGGGAGCGGCCTTCCTGGCGTTGGGAGCAATGGTACTCAGTACTGAAAATAAGATCGACGGAAAAAATCAAGGAAAAAAAGAAAAACTGTTTATATTTTGCAACAGCAGCATACTTACTTACCTCTAGAGCTGAATCAAACGAGAATTTTTTTGTTATTGTTTACATTTTTGTCCGGGTTTTTACGAGGGAATGGTTGGTAGTTATTTTTGCATTCATGGCCCGGGGAATTGACACAACAAATAAATGTTAAATTAAAATTAACTATTGTTGGCTTGATAAAAGAATATTGTTATTTTTACAATAGTTGCAGTTGAAGAGTGGCTTATGAAAACAAAAAGAATCTTATTTTGAATTTATTTGAATAAATATTATCGAAACAATAAAATGCAATATAATTTCAACCGGAATTGTTTGTGTAAATACAAATAAAGTTTTTTTGGTTCAATGCAAACAATTTTCTGTCCGTATAAGGTTTGTTATTTAGTGTAACTATTTTCAAAATTGATCCACTGGAGGAATCCGGCGGGTTTAAGCATCCTTACTGATGCAACGCATCAACAAGGATGTTTAACGCATCCGGATTCCTCCAGCGGATCAATTTTGATTTACTTTTTTTTTCAAAATTGATCAATTTTGATGTAACTATTTTTCAAAATTGAACTGCTGGAGGGATCCGGCTGAGTTAAGCATCCTTACTGATGCAACGTTTCAATAAGGATGTTCAACTCATCCGGATGCCTCCAGCGGATCAATTTTGATGTAATTATTTTCCAAAATTGATCCGCTGGAGTAATCCGGATGAGTTGAACATCCTTATTGATGCAACGTATCAAGAAGGATGTTCAATTCATCCGTATTCCTCCAGCGGATCAATTTTGATGTAATTATTTTACAAAATTGATCCGCTGGAGGAATCCAGATGAGTTGAACATCCTTATTGATGCGTTGCATCAGTAAGGATGCAGTTTTGATTTAATTATTTTCCGAAATTGATCCACTGGAGGAATCCGGCTGAGTTAAGCATCCTTACTGATGCAACGCATGCCGATGCCGGATCCCGATGTTTATGTTTAAGGTGAAGTTAAGTGAAAGTTTTATTAAAGTTAAGTAAAAGTTAAAGTTATTTTAAAGATAAGTTAAATTAACTAAATTTAAGTTAAAATTATGTGAAAGTAATGTTTAAGTTTGGTTAATTAAGTTAGAGTTAAGTTTAAGTTATGCTACAATTATGTTAAAGTAACGTTAAAGTTAAGTTAATGTTATTTTAAAGTTAAAGTTATGTTAATAGTAAGCTAAACTTATGTTAAAGCAAAAGTTAAAATTTAGTTAAAGTTAAGTTAAAGTTTAGTTAAGGTTATGTTTAAGTTAAGTTAAAGGTAATTTATAAGAGGGGGAGTTTGGTAAAGAGTGATGATAAAACCGATTTGTACCTTCCTAAAAAGTTGTCCTAGCTCGCTACCTACTCTCTATATGCAATGTTCACACTGCCGTACTCTAAACGGAACTATCAATTCTACACTTTCTCCTCCTCATCTATCGTATAAAAATTACAACTTTAGTCTGCTATTTGAAATTAGCAATTTTCAATCGTAAATCGTTGACTTCACGCAGAAGTAATAATAAACAATAGTCAAAGTACATAACTCTGGATGGGAGCATACCATCAATTACTGTCATTGGTCGAAAGGTACAGTAGCAGCACCTACGCCACCCGTGTCCCCTCGAGATCGTCAAGTCGACGATGACAGGAGCACATACCGTGGTAGGGGTAACAATAGCTGCAATGTCCAAACCTACGACTGGATGCCTTCCTTCAAATAACAACTGAAGTGTGGTAAAAATCGGTAGAACTGTTTTCAGTCCGCATCGTGCTCTCTTGCCGTGCGGATCTATTTGCTTTTTTGCTGAAGGAAGTGTTACTACTACCAAAAGCTACAACAAATTTAAACAGCACTTTTCAGTGCTCAACCTTTAAAAAAATTTCTACCTTGTTCAACTCTTATTCCTCTTCGATCCTTGTTTGGACTCTACCCGAGGTAATCCTTCTTGGATATCGATTTGGAAAATTCCTCTTCGATCCTTCAGATTCTTATAGTAATCTGCTTGGAAGTCGATTTGGATAAAAATTTACTGCCGCCATGGCGCCTAAACGCAAAAGAAAGGGGCAAACTCTTGACCCCCCTTCTGATGAAATTAATTTGAGTAATCAATTTGATTTGCTCACGGATGATGAGAATGATCCATCATCCAAGAAAAATTCTAGTAAACTTTCCCGGCTTAATGCCAAGAAGGAAAAGATTCCCCCTATTGTGATAACCACTACCGATTTCCATGCTCTTCGCATGGAACTTTTGAATTTCGTGAAAGTTAAGTTTTCACTACAAATTGGACGTCGGGGTGAATGCCGTGTATTGGCTGAAACCTTGGACGGATTTAAATGTCTTCTCAAGTATCTTACTGAGAAGAAGAACAAATTTTTTACTTACGACACCAAAACTGAACGTGTGTTCAACGTTGTCATGAAAGGACTGCCCAGTGGTGAATCCCTGGATCAGATCAAAGATGAACTGGCAAAATTACTTGGAGTTGTGCCACTCCAAGTAATCAAAATGAAAATGAAATCCCGTCCTGGCGATTCGCGCAACGGGATTTCTAATGATTTTTATTTACTTCACTTCAAGTCTAGTGAACTAAACAACCTTAAGGCCTTAGAAAAAGCTAGCCTTATGCTCCATGTCCGAGTGAAGTGGGAACACTTCAGGAAGACTGGAGGAAATTTCCAAAACCTCACCCAGTGCCGTAAGTGCCAGGGATGGGGTCACGGAACTAAAAATTGCTACATGCCAGCTAAATGCATGAATTGTGGTGATTCCTCTCACGCAAAGGACGACTGTCCTGTGAAGGAAGATCCTAAGAAATTTAAATGTTCAAATTGTGGTAAAAACCACAAATCCAATTTTTGGGAATGTAAGACTCGCAAAGCGATCCTACAATCTCGTTCTAGCCGTCAGGTAGGAAACGCTCCACGTTTCCGACCAGGTACAAATTCCTCTGCTGTTAACAACGGTCAGCGAGGAACAAATTCTACATTCGTACCCGTAGGTACAAATATCTCCCCTGCTTCAAATGTTTCATCTGTACCTACTCCCCTCGCTGCTAACAATGTTCAGCGAGTTAATGGAGCTACCTATGCTGCTATTGCAGCGGGTAGAAATCAAAATACTAACCAACGTTCTAACTGATATTTTGACAATTTTGACTTAGGAAGCATTACTGCCCCCAAAATGGAATTTTTACAGAATTCATTAATTGACATGATTTCTGATATGCTTAAATCTAACTCCATGTTTGATGCTATTCAAACTGGAGTAAAATTTGCAAATAATATTGTCATGACTTTAAAATTCAGTAATGGATTTTAAAGCATTAAATATTGTAAATTGGAATGCTCGATCTCTTAAAGAAAATGAAGACGAGCTATTAAATTTTTTAAGAGTTCATAACGTGCATATTGCCGTTATAACTGAAACGTTCCTTAAACCTGACCATAAGATTAAGAAGGACGCAAATTACTTGATTTATAGAAATGATCGTCTTGATGGACCCTGTGGTGGCGTTGCCATCATTATTCATAGACGAATCAAACATAAAATTCTTTCTTCATTTGAAACCAAAGTTTTTGAAACTTTGGGGGTTTCTGTTGAAACAAAATTTGGACAACTTACGTTTATAGCTGCCTATTTGCCATTCCAATGCGTAGGCCAGCAAAAGAATTTTCTCAAGGGTGACCTCCAGAAACTTACCCGTCATAGGTCTAAATTCTTCATTATTGGTGATTTTAATGCAAAACACCGCTCATGGAATAATGCTCAAAGCAATTCCAATGGTAATATTCTGTTTGATGATTGTTCTGCAGGTTATTACACTATTCAATATCCAAACAGCCCAACATGCTTTTCTTCTGCAAGAAATCCCTCCACTATTGATTTGGTCTTAACTGATTCATGTCAACTTTGTAGCCAACTGGTTACCCATGCTGACTTCGGTTCTGATCACCTTCCAGTAACTTTTGAAATATCCCAAGAAATAATTTGTAATCCCAACAGCTCTACTTTCAATTACCATAGAGCTGATTGGGAGCAGTATCGAACATTTATGGAATATAACTTCGATCCAAACATTCCTTTGCAAACCAAAGATGAAATTAATTATGCTCTTGAATCTCTGACTACTTCTATAGTTGAAGCAAGAGCTGCCTCAGTACCTAAATGCGAGGTTAAATTCGATTCAATCCTAATAGAAGACGATCTTCAGCTCTTTATTCTTCTTAAAAATGTCCGTAGGATACAATATCAAAGAACACGCGATCCTGCCATGAAAGTTATCTGGCGGGATTTGCAAAAACAAATTAAAAAGCGATTCTCTGCCCTGAGGAATAATGTTTCTAAATTAGACCCGAGTTCCAAACTCTTTTGGAAACTCACAAAATTTTTGAAAAAACCTCAAAAGCCTATTCCAGCGCTTGAAGCGGTGGTAGCAGCGCGGTGGTAAAATCGCGGTGGTAAAATCGCGGTGGTAAAATCGCGGTGGTAAAATCGCGGTGGTAAAATTTTGATCACAAATTTGGAAAAAGCTCAGAAACTTGCTAAGCAATTCGAGAGCTCCAATAATTTCAGTTTGGGTCTTACTAGTCCTATTGAGAATCAGGTTGCTCGGGATTTTCTGAATATTTTCTCTCGGGAAAATATTTTTGATGATTCCTGGGGGACTGATTTGGACGAAGTAAGGTCTATAACTAAAAAATTTCAAAATATGATAGCTCCAGGTGATGATGGAATTTTCTATATCCTCATCAAAAAACTCCCAGAGAGTACCTTGTCTTTCTTGGTAAAATTATTTAACAGATGTTTCCATTTGGCATACTTTCCTGATAAATGGAAAAATGCAAAAGTTGTTCCAATTTTGAAGCCGGATAAAAATCCAGCTGAAGCTTCTAGCTACCGTCCAATAAGTTTGCTTTCTTCAATAAGTAAACTTTTTGAAAAGATAATTTTGAATAGAATGATGCTTCACATCAATACGAACTCAATTTTTGCAGATGAGCAGTTTGGATTTCGCCATGGGCATTCAACTACTCATCAACTCTTAAGAGTTACCAATTTAATTCGTTCAAACAAATCGGAAGGCCACTCAACTGGAGTTGCTCTTCTAGACATAGAAAAAGCATTCGACAGTGTTTGGCATGAAGGTTTGATTGCTAAATTGAAAAAGTTTAATTTTCCACTTTATATTATGAAATTAGTTCAAAATTATTTAACTGACAGAACTCTTCAAGTAAATTATAAAAATTCCAAATCTAATCGACTACCTGTTAGGGCAGGAGTTCCTCAGGGTAGCATTCTTGGGCCTATATTGTATAACATTTTCACTTCGGACCTCCCTGATTTGCCTCAGGGTTGCCACAAATCTTTGTTCGCTGATGACACAGGCATTTCTGCTAAAGGAAGAAGTCTTCGTGTTATTTGCAGCAGACTGCAAAAAAGTTTAGATATTTTCTCTTCTTATTTACAAAAATGGAAGATTTCTCCCAACGCTTCTAAAACTCAACTTATAATATTTCCACATAAGCCTAGAGCTTCGTTTTTGAAACCTAGTAGTAGTCACATAGTCACTATGAACGGAGTTCCAATTTCCTGGTCAAACCAAGTGAAATATCTTGGATTAATACTTGACCAAAAATTAACTTTTAAAGATCACATTGAGGGCATTCAAGCCAAATGTAACAAATATATAAAATGTTTGTATCCTCTTATAAACAGGAAATCCAAACTTTGCCTGACGAATAAACTTCTAATATTTAAATAAGTTTTTAGACCGGCCATGCTTTACGCTGTGCCAATATGGTCTAGTTGCTGCACTACCAGGAAAAAAGCACTTCAAAGGATTCAGAACAAAATTCTGAAAATGATTTTGAAGTTGCCTCCCTGGTACAGTACAACCGAAGTACATAGAATTTCGAATGTTGAGACTTTAGCACAAATGTCCAACAAAATAATTAATAATTTCAGGCAAAAATCGTTGCAATCCTCAATTGCAACGATTAATTCCCTTTATACTTAGATAAGATTTAGTTTTAGTTTTTAGTTTTAAGATATCAATTGTTATACTGACATGCAGGTTAAAAAACCTGTTTAAAATACTGAATTGCCAAGACATGAACAATGTAAAAACACTTAGAAATATATCATAACAATTAAGGCTGGTACGTTACTGCAGTAACTGGAGCACCTAGGTTAAAATGAAATGTAATTTATTTTGAATTTGGAACAAATAAAGAATTAAAAAAAAAAAAGGTAGAACTGTTTCAAACACACCGTTGGCACTTGAGCCAACGCGGTGTTCATCTCTTTTTGCCAGTGGTGGCGGGGGAACACACCCCTCACCATCCCTCTCCAAAGGAGGAGTTTGGTAAAGAGAGATGATAAAACTGATTTGTACCTTCCTAAAAAGTTGTCCTACACTGACAGACAATTGTTTGCATTGAACTAAAAAAAAACTTTAGTTGTATTTAAACAAACAATTCCGGTTTAAATTATTTTGCATTTTGGTGTTTCAATAATACTTATTCATATAAACTAAAAATAGGATTCTTTTTGTTTTAATAAGCCTCTTTTCAACTGCAGCTATTGTAAAAATAACAATATTCTATTATTAAGCTAACAATAGTTAATTTTAATTGTTCGCTACCACGAAAGTGATGAAATTACATCGATGCGCCACCTGGGTGTCACCACCAACAATGAATCACCCCTTGTTCATCGACACCGATAAACGCCCAAATGGGAAATGTATATTGGTAGCATGGCGTTGCATCGTCTTCCGGAGCGCCCCTTATAAAAGCCGAAGTGTGACAGGAGCCATCCTCTTTTTTCTGCAAGCGACGTCATCATCAGCGGTCAACAATCATCGACGGAGTGGAATCAAAACAAACCAGAATAAGTGAAAGTAAAAGTGAATTTGTATTAAGATTGTAGTTATTGTGAAATTAAGTGAATTAAAGTAGTTTAAAGTACTCTTAGTTTAAAAATAAAGTGCGTTTAAGTTAACTATTCGCGAGTGAGTCCTTACCTTTCCGAGAGACTGGTCCGCCATCAAGGAAACCTGAAATTAAAGAAAAGTGAGTGAAACAACTTACCTGCTGCATAGTCCTGTCCATCGTTCTTCGGCTGGATCAAAAAATTCTGCTGCTGCTCGCTGTGCTCTCGACATTTTGGTCCTTCGAACCGGATTAGTGTCGAATCTCCGCTAATCCAACAGTCCAGCGCCTGGTGAGTCGCCATCGCACATTCGCCATTTCGTCCTCTGGTGAAACCAAGGAGTTTTGGACAAGAATACGTCATTGTTCCGGCTGAATTACTCGCTATTGAACGCCATCTTCCTGAAGCAGCTATTGCATACCATACAAGGCAAATTAATTGCCTCAATCAGGTAATTAATATTCCAAGTCTTTATTTCTGGTTTTGTGTGAGCTACGCGGGTCTTTCGCTTTCAGACCCATCATCTGCACTCTACGACTCCCACTACTTCAACAAATTTCATTCGTGAGGGAAACCCTGCTGTAATTTCTGCCACGACGCAGAACGGTTGAATTCCGAATAATTCAAGGCAATTTAGTGCCTCTAGCAGGTAATTAGCTCTCCAACTTCATTTATTTTCCTTTTGTCGACCGAGCGCCGTATCAAGTCGCTGAAACTGCGACTTAAAAGCCTGGTGACGTCGCTGAATCTTATAAAATCGTTCGTCGACGACTTCAACGAAGAAACGCAAGCTGATGAGGTGCCTGTGCGATTGGAGAGTCTGATTAGACTATGGTCGGACTACAACACCGTCCAGAGTGAGTTGGAGACGCTCGATGAAGCTGCCATCGAAGCTCACTTAAAAGAGCGGACGTCCCTGGAGTCCGCTTACTGCTACGTGAAGGGCTTTCTGCTGGCCCGCAATAAAATTTCAATTACACCTAAACACCCGTTTCAAAATCAATCAGAGGCACAACTCCTTCCGTCGGCATCGCAGGTGGGTTTGCCTGACGTTAAACTCCCCGTCTTCGATGGAAAGCTAGAGAATTGGATGAATTTTCACGATTTATTTGTGTCGTTGGTTCACTCGTCGGTTGGTCTATCGAACATACAAAAGTTTTACTACCTTCGATCGTCGTTGTCGAATGCAGCCTTGCAGCTGATTCCAACTATCCCGATTTGCGCTAATAATTATCCTGTGGCTTGGAATCTTCTGCTGGAACACTTCCAGAACCCTGCTCGTCTGAAGCAGTCGTATGTAGATGCCCTTTTTGACTTCGCTTCACTCAAACGAGAATCGGCAGCGGAACTTCACAGTTTGGCAGAGAAGTTTGAGGCAAACGTTAAGGTTCTACATCAACTCGGCGAACGGATGGAGTACTGGGACATTCTGCTGATCCGCATGCTCAGCATTCGACTTGATCCGACGACAAGGCGAGATTGGGAGGAGTACTCTTCGAGCAAGGAAGCGATCACCTTCAAAGAGCTGACGTCATTCATCCAGCGACGAGTCACGGTGCTGCAATCGATCCAAGCAAAGACCATCGAAGCGCAACCGTTAACAGCACAGAAGAAGCTAGCTCAACGTTCCGTCTCGAGCCACGGAGCCAGCCAGTTCAACGCTCGGAAGTGTGTCATTTGCTCCGACCACCACCCTCTATATCTATGTGGGAGTTTTTCTAAGCTTTCGATTGATGAGAAGGAGAAGGAAGTCCGTCGTCATCAACTCTGTCGGAATTGCTTGCGAAAAGGTCATCACTCGAGGGATTGTTCGTCATCCACCAACTGCCGCAAGTGTCGTGGACGTCATCATACCCAGCTCTGCCCGAATGATTCTTCTTCGACGTCGAACTCTAAGTCTGTCAGCCTCCAGCAATCGAAACCTGCTACTTCTACCCTAGCTACCGATCCTCCAACCACGTCTGCGTCTGCCACGGTCGTCGAGTCAATCAGTTGCGCTTCTACTGGCCGCAACCAGAAGACAGTTCTTCTAGCTACTGCAGTCATCATCGTGATCGACGACAATGGGGTTGAGCACATCGCTCGTGCACTCCTGGACTCAGGAAGCGAATGCTGTTTCATCACCGAACGCTTCTCGCAACGCATCAAAGCCCAACGGAAGAAGATCTACTTACCGATCACGGGGATTGGTCAAGCGTCCACTCAAGCCAAGCTAAAGTTTTCTTCTACCATTCGTTCTCGAGTTGGCGAGTACTCCACCAACGTCGAATTCCTCGTTCTGCCGAAAGTGACCATCGATCTACCTGCTACATCCGTGGACACTTCGACTTGGGACATGCCACCCAGTATCCAACTAGCGGATCCGTCGTTTGACAGCACCAATCCAGTCGATACAATCATCGGTGCCGAAATCTTTTTCGATGTGTTCAAGGTCGCAAGTAGAATTCCTCTTGGCGACAATCTTCCGGTGCTGGTCAATTCCGTCTTTGGTTGGGTAGTAGCTGGAAAGTCCACAATGAGTCTGTCTACTGCTCTCGTTGTTGCAAACGTCGCTACCGTCACCGATATCCATAAACTTATGGAGAAATTCTGGACGATCGAGGAAGACAGCTCATCGACAGCGTACTCCGTCGAAGAAGCAGCATGCGAGGAACATTTTCAGCGAACTGTAGCTTGAACCCCAGAAGGACGTTACGTAGTTCGCTTGCCTTTCAAGGAAGACGTTCTTAAACAACTCAGTGACAACCATCGTACTGCTGTTCCACCTACTTCAAGGGCGTCTGGTTCGCAATCCCGACCTTCATCAACAGTACAAGGCATTCATCGACGAATATCTCCATCTCGGACACATGCAGCGCATCCACGACTATGAGAATCCAGCAGTTCAGAACTATTACTTTCCACATCACGCTGTGATACGCGAGGAAAGCACGACGACGAAGTTACGGGTCGTCTTCGATGCCTTGTGTAAAACCCCGAACGGACCTTCACTCAACGACGCTCTGATGGTTGGACCAACGGTGCAAGAGGACATTCGATCGATCACGATGCGCTCCCGAAAGTATCAAGTAATGGTAGTTGCCGATGCGAAGATGATGTACCGTCAAGTTCTCGTCGACCCTCGTGACTGCCGAGTCCAACTCATCGTCTGGAAACCGTCACCGGACCATCCGATGGAGACATACCAACTGAAGACCGTAACGTACGGTACCGCCAGCGCTCCTTGCCTTGCCACTTGGGTACTGATCCAACTTGCCGACGACGAAGGTCATCATTTTCCTCTCGCAGCCAAGGCTCTTAAGAAGGATGTCTACGTCGACGACCTCTTTTCCGGCGGAAACAACGCAGCAGAAGTAATCGAACTCAGGAACCAGCTAGATGCACTCCTAGCAAAGGGTGGATTTCAATTACGAAAGTGGGCTTCGAACGACGAAGTAGTACTCGAAGGAATTCCACCGGAGAATCGCGCACTAAAGTCTTCCGTAGACCTCGATCGAGATCAGGTCATCAAAACTCTCGGGCTGCATTGGGAACCAGCCACAGATTGCCTTCGGTACAAGGCCGCCCTACCATCTGACGCAGCAGAAAAGTCTATCACCAAACGGATTGCTCTTTCGCTGATCGCTCGCCTCTACGACCCCCTCGGCCTAGTAGGCCCCGTCGTAACTGCTGCCAAAGTTTTTATGCAGAACCTGTGGATGCTGAAAAATGACGATGACGAGTTACCGATCGAGTATCAAACCCGGTTTACCAACTACCAGACACAGCTACCGAGACTCAACGAACTTCGCATCGACCGCTGTATCCTGCTACCCGAACCAGAATCCATCCAGATCCACATCTTTGCCGATGCCTCGCAACTCGCCTACGGAGCCTGTGTCTATGTCAGATCAAGCGACGCCTCTGGAATGATAAAGGTTGCTCTTCTAGCTGCCAAATCAAGAGTAGCACCTCTCAAAAGGCAATCGATTCCACGACTCGAGCTCTGTGGAGCACTTCTAGCAGCGCAACTCTTCGAGAAGGTGAAATCATCACTTTAGCTCGACGCAGAATGCTATTTTTGGCTCGACAGCACCGTTGTACTCTGCTGGCTCAACGCTCCATCTGCTTGGATCACTTCGGTGGCCAACCGAACGTCGAAAATCCAACTTGCCACCCAGAATAGCTCGTGGAATCATGTCGCTGGTCTAGAAAATCCCGCAGACTGTATTTCACGTGGGATAACTGCAGGCGCTATCATCGGTTTCGATCTCTGGTGACAAGGACCTGAATGGCTTCGACAACCCCAAGATTGCTGGCCAATAGCTAAAGGTACACACGATCAACCCTCTGAGGCGTTGGAAGAAGCACGTCGAATCTCCGTAGCAGCACCATCGTCTCCGAATGAACCGTCTTTCGTCGACCTGCTCGTCGAAAAATTTTCAGACTACCAACGTCTTTTGCGTGTGGTAGCATATTGCCTTCGTTTTCTCCAACGCTGTCGAAAACTATCCGACGTTCGAGCGAAACCTACCCTACTGAAGAAAGAGGAGTTGTTAGAAGCGGAAATTCTACTCATCAGATTGGTTCAACAACAAGCCTTCAGCGAAGAGTGGAAGCAGCTTCAACAATCGCAGCCAGTATCATCGAAATCTCGTCTCAAGTGGTTCCATCCGTTCATCTCGTCTGAACAGCTGATTCGCATCGGTGGCAGATTGGGAAATGCATCGCAATCGTATGACTGCAAACATCAAATCCTTCTGCCAACATCGCTTACACTATCATCGCTTTTGGTCCGCAGCTATCACGAACGACATCTCCACGCAGCTCCACAATTGCTCCTCAATCTTCTTCGTCAGCGGTACTGGATCATAGGGGCCAGAAACTTGGCCAAGCGTGTGGTCCACAAGTGCAACACTTGCTTCCGAGCACGTCCTCGAATGTTGGAGCAGTTTATGGCCGAGCTTCCTGCATCGAGAACTACTGCGAGTCGACCCTTTACGGTCACTGGAGTCGATTATTGGGGACCGATCCAGCTCAAGCCTATACATCGCCGTGCTGCACCCGGGAAAGCCTACGTTGCTGTTTTTGTTTGCTTTTCCACGAAAGCGGTACATTTGGAGCTGGTAGCAGACCTCAGCACACCAAAATTCATCCAAGCGCTTCGTCGGTTCGTGTCTCACCGTGGACTTTGTTCGGATCTGCATAGCGATAACGGTCGAAACATCGTCGGAGCGAATAATGAACTCCGAGATCTCGTCAGTAGCAAAGAGCATCGCAACGCTATCACTCAAGAGTGCAATCAGCAAGGGATTCGCTGGCATTTCAATCCTCCGAGGGCATCTTACTTCGGCGGCTTATGGGAAGCCGCAATACATTCAGCACAAAAGCACTTCATTCGTGTCCTAGGGAAACATACTCTTGCGTTCGATGACATGGAAACGTTGCTATGCCAGATCGAATGCTGCCTGAACTCGCGACCAATTATTGCACTGAGCGATGATCCAACTGACTACGAACCACTCACGCCAGGGCATTTTCTGACGGGATCTGCCCTCAAAAGTGTTCCAGACGGCAACTACACTGATATAGTAACGAATCGACTTCGCCAGTGGCATCTGGTTCAAAAACTGTTCCAGGAATTGTGGAAAAGGTGGCACCTGGAGTACCTTTCCACATTGCAACCACGTAGCAAATGGTGCAATCCACTTATTCAGCTGCAGCAAGATCAGCTCGTCATTCTTCGCGATGAGAACACTACTCCGATGCACTGGCCGATGGCAAGAATTCATCAGACTCATCCCGGGCCCGATGGTGTCATCCGGGTAGTCACCGTCCAAACATCAACCGGCCGTTACATCCGTCCGGTATCGAAAATTTGCCTCTTGCCAGTGAAATCATCGTCCGACCAAAACATCAACAGCGTAGCCATCCAGTAACTTGCCTTCCAAAATTCACCTTCAATGGCCGTATCCCGATGTTCACGACTGTCTTCTGCAGCAGGAGTACCTAAAATATAAATACAATGCCTTTCATTAGAAAGGACAAGGTAAGCACCTGTCCAATCTAATTAATCAAACAAAACCCCGCTACCGGGTCTTATGTTTTGCAGACCATCTTCACTTTAAACTTTCGTCCGGCGAAATCAAAACAATCGTCTGTCCGAGGTTCATCGATCGCAGTGACAGCTTGAATGATAGAGGCATTGCAGCTAGAAAGAGACCGGTAGCAACTGATCGATTTTACAGTGTCAGAAACGGAGTTCCTGAAGGGGCCAGTATGTTCGCTACCACGAAAGTGATGAAATTACATCGATGCGCCACCTGGGTGTCACCACCAACAATGAATCACCCCTTGCTCATCGACACCGATAAACGCCCAAATGGGAAATATATATTGGTAGCATGGCGTTGCATCGTCTTCCGGAGCGCCCCTTATAAAAGCCGAAGTGTGACAGGAGCCATCCTCTTTTTTCTGCAAGCAACGTCATCATCAGCGGTCAACAATCATCGACGGAGTGGAATCAAAACAAACCAGAATAAGTGAAAGTAAAAGTGAATTTGTATTAAGATTGTAGTTATTGTGAAATTAAGTAAATTAAAGTAGTTTAAAGTACTCTTAGTTTAAAAATAAAGTGCGTTTAAGTTAACTATTCGCGAGTGAGTCCTTACCTTTCCGAGAGACTGGTCCACCATCAAGGAAACCTGAAATTAAAGAAAAGTGAGTGAAACAATTTACCTGCTGCATAGTCCTGTCCATCGTCCTTCGGCTGGATCAAAAAATTCTGCTGCTGCTCGCTGTGCTCTCGACATTAATGTAGCATTTATTTGCTATGTCCATTCCCCGCGCAAAAATAACTACCAACCATTCCCTCGTTTTCACCCTCACAAAAATGTAAACAATAACTAAACTTTTCTCGTTTGATTTAGCTCTTTTCCGCGTTCCACGTAAGTATTGTGAATTTCGGAAAATAAGTGCAAAATTTCCGAAAATCTTGAGACTTGAGGTAAGTAAGTATGCTGCAGTTCGAGCTGCTGTTGCTAAATATAATCAATTTTTCTGTTTTTTCCTTGATTTTTTTTCCGTCGATCTTGTTTTCCGTACTGCGTACCTGTTCACGCCCAAACGCGAACGACAGTCAGTGACCGTCGTAAGCCCCACCCATTTGTTAAATTTCTCTCAACCAACGATCGAGCAAGGCGAAAACCAGAAGATGAAGAAGAAGCAGCACGATAGTATAAAAGCAGCGAAGCTAGTGGCATTAGTTTTAGTGTGGTTTTAGTTGTCAAACTGTATACAACAAGAGAAAAATAAATAAGTGAAGCTATCCTAGTTTTTTTTACAACATCCTCTGATCCGGCATTGTGTTCAACTGAGGAGGAGCAGTACAGCGTTTTTAAATACAGTCCACCGCTGGTTGAGTGCTTGCTGTCGACGGGCTTGCGGAATCCCAACCGTCCTTATCAGGGCAAGAAGAGTTTTTCGTTATCCCAAGCGCCTGAGCAGAACACTCATTTTACGAAGACTTCCTGTTTGAGCGGCACCCTTTTCCTTTCCTGTCTTGTCAGGACACGATTAGTTTTGCCGCAAGAGAACTAGGAAGTCCCACCATTCCTTCATTGGAGTCTGGTACGGCTCCGACATTGGTCCTTCAAGCCGGATAAGAGCAACGTTGTGCGGAGAAACCTACGAGAAGCAGAGTTTCTGGAGGATGTTGGAAGAAAGCTAGTAGTGAATAGTGAGAATTGGACAAGTAAAGTGGACAATAAATAAAAAAGATACATTGAAGTGAAAAAGTGAAAGAAAGTGTGTTGTGAAAAGTGAAACGTCATAATGCCTATCGACCACACGCCTAAGAAGCCCACTGCGGACACCGAGAAGTTGCAGATGTTTATCCACCAACGTGGTCAAATTAAAGGCAAAGTGACTAAAATAACCAACAACCTTGAAAAGGCTGAAGATGACCCATCGTTACTCAAAGTGTATGGCAAAAAGTTAGAAATGCATTACACCGAGTACACTGAGGCCCACCGTGAAGTGATTGCCATAGCTCCACCGGCAAAAATGGAAGAGCAAGACGACAAGCTAGACGAATTCGACGTTCTGCACACGGAAGCGCTCGATCGCCTAGAGCGTCTGATGGAGTATTTTGCCAAGCCTGCTGCTGTGGTTGCTATTCCTAGTGGAGCAGCCCAAGTAGTCGTGCAGCATCATCCTCTCCAAGCACCGATACCTTCTTTCGATGGTCGTGTGGAGAATTGGCCCAAATTCAAAGCCATGTTTGAGGATTTGGTCGTGAAAAGTGGTGATTCCGATGCCGTCAAGCTGCATTATCTTGACAAATCTTTGGTGGGTGACGCAGCTGGTCTCATCAATGCCAAGATGATTCAAGACAACAATTTCCATCAAGTATGGAGACAGTTGAGAGAACAGTTCGAAAACAAGCGTGTCATAGTGGACACCCACGTCGATGGATTGATCCAGTTGCAACCGATGATGAAGAGCAACTTCAAAGATCTGCTGGAGTTAACGAAATCATGTGAGCGTCACGTCGCAGGACTGGAGTACCAGGGTCTGGCAGTGGACGAACTATCCGGGGTCATCATTACGAAGCTATTAACCTACCGTTTGGACGATCACACCCTACAGCTGTGGGAACGTAAGCAAAACATGGTGAGTTACCCAAGTACAAGGATACGTTGGTGTTCTTAAAAGGTGAGTGCCAAATTCTTGAGCGTTTCCAACATTCTCGTCATCCTGTTGTGGCGAAAGAGCCTCAGTCCAAACATTCCAATGCAAAACCTGTGTAACAGAAGGCACACACTGTCACGTCCTCTAATTCTTCGAGTCAATGTAAATTTTGTGGTGAAAACCACCGCCATTTTGAGTGTCCCATTTTTACCAAATTGCCTATCGCAGAGCGCATAAACAAGGTGAAGCAATTGAGAATTTGTTTCAACTGCCTCGGACTTGGCCTATGTGCCAAGGATTGATCTTCCAAGCGTAATTGTTCGAAATGTCACAAGCGACATCACACCCTGCTGCACGAAGAATCCTTCACGAAAACCCTTGAGACCGAAACCCTCCCTGAGAAGGACTCTTCCAAGGACGCTGCTGAAGTCAACACAGTTCCCAAAATCGTTCCGTCAACAAGTGCCAACACATCCTGTTCCTGCAACCATTCTCAAACCGCGAAGACCGTGATGCTGCTAACTGCTATCGTGAATCTTGAGAGTGCTGATGGTCAGTTAGTTCCTTGCCGGGAAATGATGGATAGTGGCTCCCATGTATGTTTTTTGTCCGAGGCGATCGCCAACCGTTTGAAGATTTACCGGAAAGTTACCGGAATAGGCGGAGCAAAGATCTACGCAAGAGAGAAACTGACAGTGACGATCCAGTCCAGATGTTCCAATTTCTCCACTGATATGGAATGCCTTGTGGTACCAAGGGTAACCGGTACCATCCCTTCCGCTAAAATAGATGTTTCATCGTGGCCAATTCCTGCCGGAGTTCAATTGGCAGATCCTACATTTCACGTGCCTGATAAAATCGACATGCTAATCGGCGAGCTAATCGGCGCTTCAAGGTTTTTCACGTTGCTGAAGTCTGGTCAGATTCACCTAGCCGATGGTCTTCCTGAGCTCCATGAAACTCATCTCGGTTGGGTCTTCGCTGGAGAAATCAACAACGATGCTGCTGCTACCTTAGTGGCCCACCCTGTTTCGCTTGATTCCCTAAGTGAGACGATAAGTCGGTTCTGGGAAGTTGAGGATATTTCACATTCAGTGAAGGAGGAAACAGAGTTAAATATGTGCGAGGAGATTTTCCGTTCAACACATCGTCGGACGTCAACTGGACGTTACATGGTTTCACTCCCCTTCCGAGAAGATATTGAATTGCTTCAGGACAACCGATCCGTTGCACTTCGTCGTTTCCTAATGCTCGAGAGACGGTGCAAAAGGATCCCACCCTGAAGAAACTGTACTCTGAGTTTATTGCTGAGTACGAAGCATTGGGTCATTGCCATGAAGTCGATGAAGCAAACGATGTTCCTTCTCAAGGTCGTTATTATTTACCACACCACGCAGTGTTACGGCCAACCAGTTCGACGACGAAGCTAAGAGTGGTGTTCGACGCTTCGGCCAAGCCTAGTCCGTCAGACAAGTCTCTAAACGAGGTACTTCAAGTCGGAGGCGTTGTTTAGAGTGATTTGTTAAGCATTCTTCTTCGTTTTCGCATACCCGTCGTAGTATTCACCGCTGATATAGCAAAAATGTATCGGCAGATATTGATTGCTTTGGGCCATACTCAATTCCAACGGATTTTTTGGCGGATGGAACCCAACCAACGACTACGAGTTCTGGAGCTGCTAACCATAACGTACGGAACAGTTTCAGCGCCTTTCCTTGCCACCAGATGCCTGGTTCAGTTGTGCAACGACGAAGGTAACCGATTTCCTCTTGCGTCCAAGATTCTCATTGAAGACTGTTATGTCGATGACATCCTCTCTGGAGCTGACAGTGTAGAAGAAGCTGTAGAAGCACAGCGCCAGCTGCAAGAATTACTCCAACTTGGTGGGTTTCCTATTCACAAGTGGAGCTCAAACTGTCCGGAATTACTGAATCAAATCCCTGAGGAAAATCGAGAGAAGTTAGTGCGCTTGGATTATACTACCACCAGCGAAGTAATCAAGACCTTGGGGCTAACCTGGAACCCACATTCTGATGAATTCATGTTCGTAACGAAGATTCCAGCCGAAGAGCCTGAAACATACGCCAAGCGAAAGGTATTTTCGGAGATTGGGAGGCTATTTGATCCATTGGGTTTAGTCTCTCCCGTCGTTGTAGTAGCAAAGATCTAATGGTGGTTTCGACTGGTTGATTGGAATCACTTTATGGGGTGGCTTTCTCAGTCTTTTAGTAGAAACGATTATTTTTTACGTTCCCGACGTTTCGACCGTTTGGTTGTGGTCTTTCTCAAGGGTTGTAATGTCTATCGTTTCCCGTTACAAACTTTTACGCTGTCCTCGATTCGTAAAAGTTTGTAACGGGAAACGATAGACATTACAACCCTTGAGAAAGACCACAACCAAACGGTCGAAACTTCGGGAACGTAAAAAATAATCGTTTCTACTAAAAGACTGAGAAAGCCACCCCATAAAGAGCGGTTCCATATCATTAAAGCAACGAGTAATTTTCATCTTTTTTGATTTGCATGAAACCTTGCATACAAGTTTTTGGGGAAGAAAAACGCCGTTTTGCATACTTGGTTCGCCATTTTGAATCTAGCCTTACTTATGAGAAGGGTCTATGAAAAATGCACATGATATCTTCAAAAAATTGTATCTCGGAAACGGTTTGTCCGATTGGTTTGGTGTCTTGGGCGAAGTTTTAGACAATTGTTGGTGTTATATGGAAAAAATATGCACGGTAAAAAAAAAGTTAGGTATTTGTGTTTTGAACTAAAATATAAATTTTCCCTTTAAAGTGACATGTCAATAATTTTTTTATTATCCTTATGTTATAGCTGACTAAAAATGCTATCTAGTACACAGTAGGTTGTTTTGGAGAAAAATAGGTTACGATGAAAAAAATTGTTTTTTAAAAAAATACAATTTTCAAAAAAGCTATTAAGAAAAGTCAAAAAAGTTTGTCACCCTAATTTTACGAAAGTACATCAAATTTGCAAACAAAAAGTACTTCGATAACATTTTTCTAAGATGCACCGTTTAGAAGATATTACTGATTTAATATTGTTTTTTTTTTGATAACTTAATAAGTTTTGGCCCTTTTCGGATGTACTCCGTGTTTTTCCAGTTTCAAAAGTATTTTTTTCGGAAAGATTGGAAAATTTTGAGTTAAAATGACACTGACAGTTTAAAGATTCGAGTGAAATTCTCTGCCTTAAAAGTATTTTGAAAAACAAGTTACAAAATCCCACTATCAGGAACAATGATTTCTTCAAGTGATTTTTGGTGCGTTGTGCTGAAAATGTGCATTCAACTCTTGCATATCGCCTAACAGTTTAATCCATTTAAACTGGATGTGTTTATACTGTGCATATTTTCTCTCTATTGCCGAACATCGCCACAGACATCAAACCGATGAGACAACTCGATTTCGAGATACACCTTTTTGAGAACTGCAAATGTAAGCTCCTCAATTAGCAAGATTCAAAAGAGCGAATTAAGCTTATTTTTCAGGGATGGTGATTGTGCGCAATAAAAAATAACATTATATGGTGGATATCATCAGTTTATTTTTATTCCTGTATTTTTATAAAATTATTGTTTACACAACTTTCTTAACAATATTGAATATTTTGGCATCATTGTCAGGAGTCCTGACTCAGGACAGTTTGAATAAAGCTTTGCCTTTATTGTATTTTCTGATAGAGGAAGAAATGAGTGGAATTTTAGAGTTCCTTGAATTGTTTTTGCATTATTATATTGATTATTTAGCTGCAAAGACATATTTTCGTATTCTTCTGTAGTAGAATAACAAAATGACAACTTTGTAAGTTCTTCTTCTTTTCGTTTGTTTGCCCAATTAAACAACTCTCTTGCAGTCTTTATCGGGTGTTCGCGTTCTTTGGCTAAACTTGCTCTGGTAGCCATGCGTTTTATCGTACCTCCAATAGCATCGCATGGACCTTTTCCGTGCGATGTTGCGAAGAAATGCCATTCAGCGTCAATACCATACTTTGACTTAAATTTACAAAGGCTAGAAAAGTTTTTTCGGTTTTTATACTGTGAAGCAGCACCATCTGACATAAAATCATTTTTTTTATGTTTTTATTTTGATCAATTTGTAAAAAGTTTATCATTTTACCAATAAACAAATTGACAGCGACTGAATCATGTCTTAGTTCTTCAGAAATTATAATGAAGCTAAAATGTTTAATTTGCATATTTTCAGTATAATATATTACGAAAGGATGGATTGTGGCCTGTTGCACGTTCCAATGGTGTGATTGAACTTCATCCTGCAAAACGAAGCTGTAATTTTCAGAAAAGTCACAAATAGCTAAAAATTCACCATCTTGCAAGTTTTGTTGTGTAGTTTTCAAAAAATTGGATTGTTCGGTTTTTACAAAATCATGCAGAATCAAACTTTCTAATTTTGAGCTGAAAAATGAAACAAACTCATCGGTTTGCTTTACAATAGTTTCTAAATCACATCTGTCAGTGGTAACCCATTGTTCGAATGAAAGCTTTTCAACAAAGTTTTCTTCCAGTTGTTTCAATAAACTGTCTTCTAAAACTGAGGTATCTGGGCAGTTTTTACATCTTCGTAGATGGCAATGAGTTGTCTTATTTTCGCAAAGTAATCTATTCGTTAATGTTTTTAGATCATTCAAGACATTGTATTTGTTTAAGCTATGTAGAATTAAATTGACATTTTCATGCGTAGTGCAAACGCAAACATTATGTGTTCGTGTGATAGTCAATAGTTTACATTGCCTTGGCCGGAGGCTTGCAAATGATGAAAACCCTATTTTTACATTGACGTACATTTCATTAAAGCGATTAAAAGCTTCTCTCAATGTCATCATTAACAATCTTTTCTGAACAGCTAATCTCTTATTTCCTGTCTTTACGCTAACAAAATCTCTTTGGCCTGGCATTGCACGGCTTATATCATCGTCCTCAAAAAAATTCAAAACCAGTTCTTTTGTTTCATTACTCAAAGCTTTTCCAGAGCTTGAACCTTGAGATGAATCAAATACATTATCTCTTTCCTTTCTTGCATCTGATGCCATATTTCTACTGGTTTTAAATTCGTCTACAATTTTTGTACTGACCATGATTTTGGCAACAATGATAAAATTGATAGTTTTTCTTGCCTTGTGGCTGAATTTAAAAATTTAATTTTCATATTTTCTATGACTTCATCAAACTCGTTTGCTTTTTCTGTTTTAGCGTCTAATTTAAAAAGATTTCTTCGTACACCTTCGACGATTTCAGCGCACTTTTTTTCAGGATAGTGAACATTTTTAACCTTACCTAAATCTATAGGCGAAACACGAATAGCTGCTATTCCTCGGTTGAATATTTCGACGTCTACAGGCATCGTGAAGTCTTCATTTGATTTAATTGTGCTTAGCGTTGACTCTGATGGTATTGTGACCAAACTTTCATAGCTTTGCGAATCAAGTACATCAGGTATGGTCTGAACAGTTGGCATCCTTGAGCCGCCGGCTACGCTTTGTTCCTCGTTTTGGGTGAGGTGAGCTCTTGAATCAATATGTAGACGGCAAGACGAACAAACACGAAAATCCTTGGTGTTCAGTGTGGATACCTTGGAAAATCCAATTGATTTTAGTTTTTGGATGATACCATCCGTGAGATATCGCAGCTCTTTCGAACACTGAATGTCTTTGAATGGGCGAATACATCTTATTTTACTCATTTTGTAATCTGTAACAGAAAATATTTTCCAATTGTTAGTTTTGTACGAAAATATCACAAAACATATAATTAAAATGTGTATTTAAAACTTACCTTTGCACCAAAACGTGTTACACTTTCCTTTACAATTATTATGTTATCAAACAACACTGGATCTCGTTCAAAAACACAGGATTATGAGCTGAAATTACTATAATCACTATGCTACTAGCAACCTTTCTGCATTTACTGTTTGGTTTTCCCTAGTAGATACTGGATGAATTCCGAGTCAGACATTATTATACAGCTCACGGGTAGAAATCATAGAATGCTGGGTAAAGACTGTTGGAAGATAGGTAGAGTTGAACGCTCAGGTATCGTCGAACCTTCAGGTACGAGTTTGGAGAGTTGGAGCGAGGTAGATTTGCTGGCGTAGGTATATTGTTATTGAAGAAGATTGTAAATTGTATATACCTGGAATGAATAAAGAGTGCGGCGGTTGTTGATTGAGGTATCAGTCGGCATCCCTCTAGTTTGATGGAAGGTGACTACTGCGTTCTTTTTATTTATTATTAAGGAACGGTCAACGACGGAGCTAGCCTCGTTATGGCCAGCGTGGCCATGGTGGACTAGTTCCAACAAAGACCATGTTTACAATCACCAACTGTACGTAGTACAGCTAACTGGTATCTGATTACCTGTATCTAATACTTGTTAGCACGTTTTCAGCACAACGCACCAAAAATCATTTGAAGAAATCATTGTTCCTGATAGTGGGATTTTGTAACTTGTTTTTCAAAATACTATTAAGGCAGAGAATTTCACTCGAATCTTTAAGCTGTCAGTGTCATTTTAACTCAAAATTTTCCAATCTTTCCGAAAAAAATACTTTTGAAACTGGAAAAACACGTAGTACATCCGAAAAGGGCCAAAACTTATTAAGTTATAAAAAAAAACAATATTAAATCAGTAATATCTTCTAAACGGTGCATCTTAGAAAAATGTTACCGAAGTACTTTTTGTTTGCAAATTTGATGTACTTTCATAAAATTAGAGTGACAAACTTTTTTGACTTTTCTTAATAGCTTTTTTGAAAATTGTATTTTTTTAAAAAAACAATTTTTTTCATTGTAACCTATTTTTCTCCAGAACAACCTACTGTGTACTAGATAGCATTTTTAGTCAGCTATAACATTAGGATAATAAAAAAATTATTGACATGTCACTTTAAAGGGAAAATTTATATTTTAGTTCAAAACACAAATACCAAACTTTTTTTTACCGTGCATATTTTCTCCATATAACACCAACAATTGTCTAAAACTTCGCCCAAGACACCAAACCAATCGGACAAACCGTTTCCGAGATACAATTTTTTGAAGATATCATGTGCATTTTTCATAGGCCCTTCTCATAAGTAAGGCTAGATTCAAAATGGCGAACCAAGTATGCAAAACGGCGTTTTTCTTCCCCAAAAACTTGTATGCAAGGTTTCATGCAAATCAAAAAATACAAAAAATAAAAACTGGAAAAATTTCCCACTTGTTCGTGGAACCGCTCTAAAGTGGTAGCAAAGATCTTTATGCAGAAATTGTGGACTGCTGGTTTTTCTTGGGACGAAAATCTTGAAGGAGAACTTCTGCTTTCTTGGTTGAAGTTTCGCGATGCTCTGCCGCAAATGTGTGAGATGAAAATTCCTCGACGTGTCATTCTTTCAAACACCGTTGCTATGGAAATCCACGGGTTTTCTGATGCCTCGATTTCTGCGTACGGTGCAATTGTGTATGTGAGGAATGTTTTTCCTGATGGCAGAGCCGAGTTGCGACTCTTGTGTAGCAAATCAAAGGTCGCCCCAATAGCTGAATTGAGCATTCCTCGGAAGGAGTTGTTAGCGGCCCGACTGTTGTCCCGATTGGTTGTGAAGGTGATTGATTCGATGAAGATGAAATTTGACGATGTTACTCTCTGGTCTGACAGCCAGATAGTACTGGCTTGGCTACGCAAGCCATTAAGCTCACTCCAAGTATTTGTACGGAACCGAGTTGCTGAGATCATCACTGAATCCAAAGGCTACACCTGGAAATATCCCAAGCAACACGGCTTGTCATAAAGAAGTTGAAAATACTTTTTAATGACTTACGTAAAAAATCAATAGTATTGTAATATACGTCATTTAATACATTTATATAACCTCAAAAGCGCAAGACGCGGAGCTTATACAAATAAGTACTGGTCTTATAACATGTTTTGGAAACATCATAAAAACCAGCGGCAAAAAAAAACAATAAAAAAAAAACTTGAGCATGGGATTCGATCACTGGTCCTTGGCGTGGTAGACTTATTGCTTCCTAACTAGACCAACTCCGCTTGATGAGAGGTTGGTTATAAGTATCTATCATGTTCTTGCCAATATTCTCGTTCAACACAATTCCGATCCGTCATAAAGATGTTTTGTTAGCAGCAAAGCGTACATCTAATTGCCAGAGTGTTATTTTAAAGTATTTTCAACTCCTTATAAGACAACCTGCACATTTTCAGTTGTATTAATTTATGAGATGTCATAAACAAGTGTTTTCAACTTTCTTTATAACAAACCTCCGAATACCTCATAAGAAACTGTCAATCACTGCGTGAAGAGACAGTCCGGCTCAATGGCGCCGTCAATGTTTACGACAATCTGGAAAGTTCAGAATCTCTTCAAGAACTTTATAAATTCAACTAAGATTGATTTTGTATACGACAAGTTTTATAGTGGTATTAAGACAGTAAGATGCACGTTTAAAAAACATTTAAATATAAAACCAAAAGAAAACTATTTTGGAAAATGTTGAATCTAGGAAGTATGAAGAAAACATCTATACACCTCATATATAACGAGGGATGTTTTCTGCATCACTTATAATACATTTATATAACAAGCCGTTCTAATTATTTTTCAAGAAGATGTTTTATGTGTTACTTGGGATGTCCCTACCAAGGAGAACCCAGCGGATATTGTGTCAAGAGGATCGCTGCCCAAAGTCTTGATATCCAATGAATTGTGGTGAAAGGGTCCCCTTTTCATACGATCCGCAAACTACGAAACTGAACAACCAAATCAGCTATCGGATGAAAAATTACCGGAATTGAAATTGACAGCCTTCGTTTCTGCAGCCGCATACAATGCTGATAATCTTCCCGTTTTTGCCAAGTTCAGCTCCTTTCGGAAGCTGCAGAGAGTGATCGCATATGTACGGTGTTTCATCTCAAACTGTAAAATCAAGGACTCGAGTCTTCGTAACTTGAAGTGTCACCTCACAGTTCCTGAATTACGAGGATCGATGGATGTTGTAGAGAATAAAAGTGAAAGAGACAAATAAATAAATATCTCCTGAAATAAAAATTGTTTTGAGACTTGAAAGATTTCGTATCCCTTGAATTCCACCTCGCTGAAAAAAAGGGGATTTTAGCTTAATTTGGACGTTTAAAATCTCGATGTAGTAAAAATTATCTAAACTGGCGAATGGCAAAACAAAACAGCAGCAGCGAGTATGGTATAAAAGTAACTGTGCCATATTCCGTTGCTCATTCGATTGACTGACGACAAAGCGGACGGAGCAAGCACAGCAGCAGCCACCTACATAAGGTACAGTGCCACATTACGTAGCTCACTCAGCAGTCAGACGACAAAGCGAACGGACGCTTACAGCAGCAAGCACAACAGACGCCACCTACATAAGGTGCAGAGCCACGGAATGTGGCTCTGCACCTTATGTAGGTGGCTGCTGTTGTGCTTGCTGCTGTAAGCGTCCGTTCGCTTTGTCGTTCTCAGCTTCTAATTCGATTTCGTTCCAATTCATCTTCATATTTCCCATGTCAAAGACGAATAATAAATGTCCTTCGCAAGAGTCATTGCGTGTGCTTCAAAAGCATTATCTTCGGCCGAACAGAAATACCCACATACTCAAAAAGAGGCTTTGGCCATGGTTTGGGGTGTAGAAAGGTTCTCCAATTATCTAATGAGTACAACCTTTAAGATTAGATCAGATGCTAAATCCAACGAATTTATTTTTGGAGGCATGCATCGAATTGGAAAGAGGGCTGTTTCGCGGGCTGAGGCCTGGGCACTAAGATTGCAGACATATGATTTTTCGGTCGAGAGTGTTCCAGGTGACATGAACATTGCAGACACTCTCTCAAGATTAGTGATCGATAGCACACCAGCCGAATCATTCGACGACTCTTGCGAAGGACATTTATTATTCGTCTTTGACATGGGAAATATGAAGATGAATTGGAACGAAATCGAATTAGAAGCTGAGAACGACAAAGAACAGGCGGACATCAGAGAATCCCTTAAATCTGGTACATGGAATACAGAGTTGCGAGCCTACGAATGCCAAGCCAAGTATTTACGAGTACTGGGTGCCCTGATTTTCAAGGAGGATTGCGTAATATTGCCTATTAACTTGCGGACAAAAGCAATGGAACTAGCACATCAGGGTCATATGGGGACATCATCAATGAAACGAATCTTGCGTAACCACTTCTGGTGGCCTGGAATGAGCAAAGAGGTACACCACTTCCTCTTACAAATAGAGAACTTCCACAAGGACCATGGGAAATCTTACAAATCGATTTTTTTACCGATAAAGATTTCGGCCATGGAGAGTTTTTGGTGGTTGTTGACACCTACTCCAGGTACATCCATGTCATTGAAGTAAAGAACATCGATGCCGAAACAACAAACTCCGCACTAGCAAAAATTTTTGAAGTGTGGGGTTATCCTATGGCAATACAGAGCGATAACGGACCACCTTTCCAGAGTGATAAGTTCGTTAAGATATGGGAAGACAGAGGCATCAAAATACGAAAGTCTATCCCGTTGAGTGCTCAATCGAACGGCGCGGTAGAAAGACAAAATATCGGAATCAAGCATGCTTTGGCAGCCGCCAAATTGGACAATATCAACTGGAGAACAGCTTTGGAGAGGTATGTCCATGCGCATAACAAAGTTCGGCCACTATCACGCTTTGGAGTTACACCCTTTGAGTTATTGGTGGGATGGAAGTTCCGTGGGACATTCCCCAGCCTTTGGGAATCAAATTGTACTGAAATATTAGATCGTACTGATATTAAGGAGAAGGATGCAATTTCTAAACTTGAGAGTAAAAAATACGCAGACAGCCAAAGAAGAGCTAAAGATTCGAATATTCAAGTAGGGGATACAGTTTTAGTCGCAATTCCGAAGAAGCGTAAGTCGGACCCGGAATTTTCTGCTGAAAGATTCTCGATAATTGCAAGAGATGGAGCAAAAGTGATAATTCGGAATAAAAGCGGGATTCAATACTCTCGTAACGTTCAGGAGGTTAAGAAGGTTCCAGAAGATCTACAAGAGCTTGCTGATAGAACGGTCAACAATGACACTGAATTGGGAATCACAAACACAGAAACAGAAAACCATGAAAGTGAAACTGGAATTGAACTTGAGGACACGTTAGATGAAAATATACAAGTGATGCAGCGTCCATCGCGAGCGACAAGAAAACCGAACAGATTCAAAGACATGATACTGTACAGCATTTTTGAATAACAAAAGATAATCAAACCACAGAAGAACACTCCAAAACGGATCTACATAGAAGAGAGCAACTGCAGAAGTCACACAGGAATCGAGCTTGACGGCATAATTTAACGAAACTAATGAATATTGTTACTACTACAAAGAAACTAAATAAAACAAAAACAAAAACAAACGATTATATTAAGACATTTTTTTTAATTCTTAATAAAAATAACAGAGTAGAAGACCGAGGTATTGTAGAGAATAAAAGTGAAAGAGACAAATAAATAAATATCTCCTGAAATGAAATTTAATTGTTTTCAGACTTGAAAGCTACAAAAAAAAAAAAAAAAAAAAACGATTATATTAAGACATTTTTTATAAATAACAGAGTAGAGGACAGAGGTATTGTAGAGAATAAAAGTTAATGAGACAAATAAATAAATATCTCCTGAAATAAAAATTGTTTTGAGACTTGAAAGATTTCGTATCCCTTGAATTCCACCTCGCTGAAAAAAAGGGGATTTTAGCTTAATTTGGACGTTTAAAATCTCGATGTAGTAAAAATTATCTAAACTGGCGAATGGCAAAACAAAACAGCAGCAGCGAGTATGGTATAAAAGTAACTGTGCCATATTCCGTTGCTCATTCGATTGACTGACGACAAAGCGGACGGACGCAAACAGCAGCAAGCATCGCAGCAGCATGCACAGCAGCAGCCACCTACATAAGGTACAGTGCCACATTACGTGGCTCACTCAGCAGTCAGACGACAAAGCGAACGGACGCTTACAGCAGCAAGCACAACAGCAGCCACCTACATAAGGTGCAGAGCCACATTCCGTGGCTGACTCAGCAGTCGGACGACAAAGCGGACGGACGCAAACAGCAGCAAGCATCGCAGCAGCAAGCACAGCAGCAGCCACCTACATAAGGTGCAGTGCCACATTCCGTGGCTCACTCAGCAGTCGGACGACAAAGTGGACGGACGCAAACAGCAGCAAGCACCGCAGCAAGCACAGCAGCAGCCACCTACATAAGGTACAGTGCCACATTACGTGGCTCACTCAGCAGTCAGACGACAAAGCGAACGGACGCTTACAGCAGCAAGCAGCAGCAGCAGCCACCTACATAAGGTGCAGAGCCACATTCCGTGGCTGACTCAGCAGTCGGACGACAAAGCGGACGGACGCAAACAGCAGCAAGCATCGCAGCAGCAAGCACAGCAGCAGCCACCTACATAAGGTGCAGTGCCACAGTCCGTGGCTCACTCAGCAGTCGGACGACAAAGCGGACGGACTCAAACAGCAGCAAGCACCTACATAAGGTACAGTGCCACATTACGTGGCTCACTCAGCAGTCGGACGACAAAGCTGACGGACGCAAACAGCAGCAAGCACCGCAGCAAGCACAGCAGCAGCCACCTACATAAGGTACAGTGCCACATTACGTGGCTCACTCAGCAGTCAGACGACAAAGCGAACGGACGCTTACAGCAGCAAGCAGCAGCAGCAGCCACCTACATAAGGTGCAGAGCCACATTCCGTGGCTGACTCAGCAGTCGGACGACAAAGCGGACGGACGCAAACAGCAGCAAGCATCGCAGCAGCAAGCACAGCAGCAGCCACCTACATAAGGTGCAGTGCCACATTACGTGGCTCACTCAGCAGTCAGACGACAAAGCGAACGGACGCTTACAGCAGCAAGCAGCAGCAGCAGCCACCTACATAAGGTGCAGAGCCACATTCCGTGGCTGACTCAGCAGTCGGACGACAAAGCGGACGGACGCAAACAGCAGCAAGCATCGCAGCAGCAAGCACAGCAGCAGCCACCTACATAAGGTGCAGTGCCACAGTCCGTGGCTCACTCAGCAGTCGGACGACAAAGCGGACGGACTCAAACAGCAGCAAGCACCTACATAAGGTACAGTGCCACATTACGTGGCTCACTCAGCAGTCGGACGACAAAGCTGACGGACGCAAACAGCAGCAAGCATCGCAGCAGCAAGCACAGCAGCAGCCACCTACATAAGGTGCAGTGCCACATTCCGTGGCTCACTCAGCAGTCGGACGACAAAGCGGACGGACGCAAACAGCAGCAAGCACCGCAGCAAGCACAGCAGCAGCCACCTACATAAGGTACAGTGCCACATTACGTGGCTCACTCAGCAGTCAGACGACAAAGCGAACGGACGCTTACAGCAGCAAGCAGCAGCAGCAGCCACCTACATAAGGTGCAGAGCCACATTCCGTGGCTCACTCAGCAGTCGGACGACAAAGCGGACGGACGCAAACAGCAGCAAGCACCGCAGCAAGCACAGCAGCAGCCACCTACATAAGGTACAGTGCCACATTACGTGGCTCACTCAGCAGTCAGACGACAAAGCGAACGGACGCTTACAGCAGCAAGCAGCAGCAGCAGCCACCTACATAAGGTGCAGAGCCACATTCCGTGGCTGACTCAGCAGTCGGACGACAAAGCGGACGGACGCAAACAGCAGCAAGCATCGCAGCAGCAAGCACAGCAGCAGCCACCTACATAAGGTGCAGTGCCACAGTCCGTGGCTCACTCAGCAGTCGGACGACAAAGCGGACGGACTCAAACAGCAGCAAGCACCTACATAAGGTACAGTGCCACATTACGTGGCTCACTCAGCAGTCGGACGACAAAGCTGACGGACGCAAACAGCAGCAAGCATCGCAGCAGCAAGCACAGCAGCAGCCACCTACATAAGGTGCAGTGCCACATTCCGTGGCTCACTCAGCAGTCGGACGACAAAGCGGACGGACGCAAACAGCAGCAAGCACCGCAGCAAGCACAGCAGCAGCCACCTACATAAGGTACAGTGCCACATTACGTGGCTCACTCAGCAGTCAGACGACAAAGTGAACGGACGCTTACAGCAGCAAGCAGCAGCAGCAGCCACCTACATAAGGTGCAGAGCCACATTCCGTGGCTGACTCAGCAGTCGGACGACAAATCGGACGGACGCAAACAGCAGCAAGCATCGCAGCAGCAAGCACAGCAGCAGCCACCTACATAAGGTGCAGTGCCACAGTCCGTGGCTCACTCAGCAGTCGGACGACAAAGCGGACGGACTCAAACAGCAGCAAGCACCTACATAAGGTACAGTGCCACATTACGTGGCTCACTCAGCAGTCGGACGACAAAGCGGACGGACGCAAACAGCAGCAAGCATCGCAGCAGCAAGCACAGCAGCAGCCACCTACATAAGGTGCAGTGCCACATTCCGTGGCTCACTCAGCAGTCGGACGACAAAGCGGACGGACGCAAACAGCAGCAAGCACCGCAGCAAGCACAGCAGCAGCCACCTACATAAGGTGCAGTGCCACATTCCGTGGCTGACTCAGCAGTCGGACGACAAAGCGGACGGACGCAAACAGCAGCAAGCACAGCAGTAGCAGGCACCGCAGCAGCGAGCGAGACCTGATCATGGATCATCATATGTTCGTTAGGGCACCTGGCGAACAGACCACCGGAAATCACGACAGATGTAATCATCAAAGTAGTTCAACATGAAATTTTAGGAGACGAAATAAGCCGTATCGAGAACAAGGAGCCATGTAAAAGAATTGCTTCTCTGAATCCTGTGTACCAGTATGGACTGCTGAGAGTAGGTGGAAGATTGACGAATTCGCCTATATTGACCATGACTAAACATCCGTATATATTGCCGAATCATCCGATTGTCGATCTTCTGATAAGAGCGTACCATCTCGAGAATATGCACGTTGGACCGTCAAGTTTGCTCGTGATAATTCGAGGCAGATTTTGGTTAACAGGAGCAGGCTTGGTTCTCTCCTCGGTGTGAGTGAAGAGAAAAGTGTATCTGCTACGTGCACCGCATCCAACAAAATGGTGCGCGCACCATAGGTCGGCTTACTCTACACCAGACGTTCAAGCGCACCGATTGTACTTGAGTGCGAGAGTGCAATACATCGTATACACTTCGGCAAATGAGAAATCCCAAAGTTTTGCACTTGCCTACACTCGGCTTTTTTACCAGAGCAAGAGTACGCTCGCTGAAGCGATTATGTTGCGCATTTTCCTTACCTCATAACAGCTGGCGCATTCCCTGTTGTTTGTGTACTTTCCAGACGGTCCAGACGAGATTTGCATGAGAAATCAAGCTGAACATTGCATTAGGTCCTAAGTAACATTGACAGATTCTTTTCGTCGACTTTCTCTTTGCATCCCCACGGCCATGTAAAGATATTCCCGCTTATTTTCAGTTCACATATCGATAAAAAAAAAAGTTTTTAATTAGCATCTAATAGTCAACCCGATCAAGAAACGGTTATGTGCTCAAGTTATTTACGAAAGAAAAAGTCGACAAAGAGAATCGATCAATGTTACTTAGGACCTAATGCAATGTACAGCTTGAAGTGGAATCAGAAGTGGACCCTACACGATTACTTTTGTTGACAATAATTGTATTGTCAATACATTCTATGTTGACGTCAATACATCACATCATCAATATTATTGTCAATAATTCCCCTTCTCGTCAATATATTGATACGCGTGGGGTTCGCTAGAGACCACCGGTCTAGAGCGAAAACGACGTTGGTTATTCAGTCATTATTTGAGAAATAAGTTCATATTGTTAGGCACTGAGAGAGCCGCATGCAGTTGCCGAGAGCAAAGGTCACGTGAAAAATTGAATTGAAATACGTTAGTATTTTCTTTTAATTCTTATTTTCCAGAATTTTCCACGTATGGGGTAGAAAGGGGAATTTGACTGATGCTTAGAAAGACGAGCTAAAAAATAGTGTGTACAGTAATTAAAGTAAAGTGATCGGCCTCTGGATTATCTTACCTATCAGGCATTATTAGGCGTTCCGCATTCAAAACGTGGTTTTTAATTGTAATTGGTGCACTACTAGTACATTAAAAATATTTTTTGTTTAGTCCCACATTGTCCAAGAAAATAGCTAGTCGCTTTTAATCAAAATAATGTTTCTATAAGGTAGATATATGATTTTTTTTCAAGTTTGATCATATGCACCACACTCTAACAAAATTAAAACTTAGTGAAGGTGAGGTATTAAAAAAGAGGTGAAATTTGTAGAATTGTATAGAGGAAAGAAAGTGGTCGAAACAGTTTGCCGCACAATATTCATGGAATTTGATGTAGGTTTTATTTCGCACAGAAACAAATACATTTAACTAAAATATAAACCCTCTCTATTAAAAAAAATAGTTATCATTGTAAAAAACATCTGCCATCATGCAAGTAAAAAACCACAACAAAATCGCATACACCGATATGAACCCTTACTGACTACGACAAATCAGGCATAACATTTCAGGCATAACATTTGATAACGGCACAATAGCATTTGTAAACAAACTTTCTAAGGCCCTTTACACGTGAACCAAAAAACGCTCACGCAAATCAACAACATCATCGGATAGAAGCAACTATCACCTTTTCGAAAGTGGTATTGGTTAACGTGGGCGTACTTTGGTTCGCGTGTAAAGGGCCTTAGAAAGTTTGTTTACAAATGCTTTTGTGCCGTCATCAAATGTTATGCCTGATTTGATGACGGCACAAAAGCATTTGTAAACAAACTTTCTAAGGCCCTTTACACGCGAACCAAAGTACGCCCACGTTAACCAATACCACTTTCGAAAAGGTTTGCGTGAGCGTTTTTTGGTTCACGTGTAAAGGGCCTTAGAAAGTTTGTTTACAAATGCTTTTGTGCCGTTATCAAATGTTATGCCTGAAATGATTTCGGAAATAAGACCCCGAATCGTACTGCCCGTATCGTACAATGATCTCCTCCGAGTCTCTCTCTTCGTTTTACGCGTGCACGATAGGAATGCTCCTACTCTCCTTTCGAGCGTTCGTGCACGGCGAGCAGCGATAGTTTTCGCCGCGTGCATCGTGTTTTCTTCTCGGCGTGTGGGTCAACACATACACTTCGTAGGTACACGTGCGAGGAAAAGCCAAGCCTGAACAGGAGGTAGATCTGCAGTAAGGAAAATTACGAGTAATTGCGTTACTTGTTTTCATATCAGACCAACGAAGGCAAGTCAGCTAATGGGAAATTTGCCTTCTTGCCGTGTGACTCCTGCTCACCCGTTTGAAGTGACTGGCGGGCCCCGTGTTTGTAAAACAAGGACGACGAAAGCCAATTGTGGAGAAAGCGTATATAGCCGTATTCGTGTGCATGGTGGCACGAGCTGTGCACTTGGAATTAGTGTCGGGTATGACCACAGATGCGTTCATTGGCGCATTACAACGATTTACGAGCAGAAGGGGACTGCCTCGAGAAATGCACTCTGATAACGGCTCCAACTTCCGAGGAGCAAAGGCGAAACTCAACGAGCTGTACAAACTGTTTCGGTCTCAATCAGCCGTTGGAAAAATCGAGGGTTTTTGTCAACCGAAAGAAATCGCTTGGTTTTTTATTCCACCTGAGGCACCAAACTTTGGTGGTATCTGGGAGGCCGCCGTTAAAAGTGCCAAATACCATTTGAAACGCACCTTGAAGGACACTCATTTGACATTTGAGGAATACGTGACAGTTCTGACACAGGTCGAGGCTATATTGAATTCCCGGTCGCTCTATGCTACCTCACCTGATCCTGATGATCCCGAGGTACTCACCCCTGGTCATTTTTTGATCGGGCGTCCGCTTACTGCCATCACGGAGCCGAGTTACCAAGACATTTCTGTCAATCGTCTTGGCCGTTGGCAATTTTTGCAAAGACTACGGGAAAACTTTTGGAGAAAGTGGAAAAATGATTACCTGCAAACCTTGCAACAACGAACCAAGGACCAAATCAAGAAACACAATTTGCAGCCATTATTGTTGTGCTCCTAGAAGAACAGAATTTGCCAACCATGAACTGGAAATTGGGAAGGATTGTTCGAACCTATCCAGGATCCGATGAATTAGTTCGTACGGTCGACGTTAAGGTTGGTAGCACTGTTTACAAGCGTCCAGCAGCAAAGATTGCAGTGCTTCCTATCAAGGACAATAAACAATCGTTGGGTCATCATTCCGAGAATACTTCTCAGCCCGGGGGAGAATGTTCACGCCCAAACGCGAACGACAGTCAGTGACCGTCGTAAGCCCCACCCATTTGTTAAATTTCTCTCAACCAACGATCGAGCAAGGCGAAAACCAGAAGATGAAGAAGAAGCAGCACGATAGTATAAAAGCAGCGAAGCTAGTGGCATTAGTATTAGTATGGTTTTAGTTGTCAACAAGAGAAAAATAAATAAGTGAAGCTATCCTAGTTTTTTTTTACAACATCCTCTGATCCGGCATTGTGTTCAACTGAGGAGGAGCAGTACAGCGTTTTTAAATACAGTCCACCGCTGGTTGAGTGCTTGCTGTCGACGGGCTTGCGGAATCCCAACCGTCCTTATCAGGGCAAGAAGAGTTTTTCGTTATCTCAAGCGCCTGAGCAGAACACTCATTTTACGAAGACTTCCTGTTTGAGCGGCACCCTTTCCCTTTCCTATCTTGTCAGGACACGATTAGTTTTGCCGCAAGAGAACTAGGAAGTCCCACCATTTCCTTCATTGGAGTCTGGTATGGCTCCGACAGTACCTAAGAGGAAGAGGTGACAATTGGCTTTTTTCTCTTTTATTTCTATCTCTATCTTTATCTATCTCTATCTCTATCTTACCCACATGAAATCGGCCAATCAGGAGCTGGTTCACGTTTGACTGACAAGCGGTTCATTTTCGCCCCCATATTGTCACCTCTTCTCTTAGCTGAGTACCAATGTTCCCGACGCCAGGAAGGCAGCTCCCACATCTGGACCCTGCATATCGACCATCAACTAATGAACCGGGGACCAACGGCTTTACTTCCATTCCGAAGGAAGGCGTAATCAGTGGAAAAGAAAACAAAACATAAAAAAAAAACGGCCATACTATTTTTGAATCAATAAACTTATTTTTATTTCTACTGCGTGAATTGTCAGACTTCATAAAATAAATTTGATTGAATCTTTGAAAAACAAACATATTTTTGTTGTTGACCCAGCTGCCAAATTTGACAGCTTACGTCAAAACCATGAAAGATCTTGTAAATTCGAAGAGATTTTCTTTTTGATTAAACAATCCATGGGTTTTGAGGAACAAAAATACTGGATTGTTGAAACAATAATGATTTCTTTTTGCAGCCAAAACAAAATGAAATTCTTATTGATTTTACGTCAAATATTATTACGTTTAAAATATTTTTTTCTGCGTGTAGCTCGCTACCTACTCTCTATATGCAATTTTCACACTGCCGTACTCTAAACGCACAGATAAAAATTCTGAATTTTAATAGTGATGTAAACATTCATCCACATAAACTTGTTTTTCATTTCACGCAATGTTGTTCACAACAATGGGCTTTTTACACTAATAAAATTCCACACATTTTTATTGACGAATTTCCATGTCCACATGATTTTCATGTGACCACACATAAACAGAATTCACCCAGAAGCACACATGAAATTAATGAGTCAAATGAATAGTATGTGTGGTTAAACATGGCTTTTATGTGTACATATATTAAGTATGTGTCCGATACATAGGTATCATTTGTTGATCACATTGCAAAAAATCATGTGTGGGACACATAAAAACAATCTTTGAAATTTTATCAGTGTATACAATATTTACTACAGTGCATGAAATGTCTCTGAATTTTATATAATATATAATGTAAACTTATATGATATGTGACGCTCCATTTATGTGCATCATACTGAACAGAAATTTACACTACTTTTTCGAACTGTGCGGAACTATCAATTCAATACTTTCTCCTCCTCATCTCCTAAAAATTACCACTTTAGTCTGTTATTTGATATTAACATCTTCAACTATTTAAGTTAAAGTTTTGCTAAAATTATGTCCAAGTAAAGTGAAAAGTTAAGAAGAAGTTATTTTAAACTTAATGTTAAGTTAAAGTTATGTTATAGATAAGTTAAAGTTAAGTTAAAGTTAAGTTAAAGTTAAGTTAAAGTTAAGTTAAAGTTAAGTTAAAGTTAAGTTAAAGTTAAGTTAAAGTTAAGTTAAAGTTAAGCTAAAGTTAAGTTAAAGTTAAGTTAAAGTTAAGTTAAAGTTAAGTTAAAGTTAAGTTAAAGTTAAGCTAAAGTTAAGTTAAAGTTAAGTTAAAGTTAAGTTAAAGTTAAGTTAAAGTTAAGTTAAAGTTAAGTTAAAGTTAAGTTAAAGTTAAGTTAAAGTTAAGTTAAAGTTAAGTTAAAGTTAAGTTAAAGTTAAGTTAAAGTTAAGTTAAAGTTAAGTTAAAGTTAAGTTAAAGTTAAGTTAAAGTTAAGTTAAAGTTAAGTTAAAGTTAAGTTAAAGTTAAGTTAAAGTTAAGTTAAAGTTAAGTTAAAGTTAAGTTAAAGTTAAGTTAAAGTTAAGTTAAAGTTAAGTTAAAGTTAAGTTAAAGTTAAGTTAAAGTTAAGTTAAAGTTAAGTTAAAGTTAAGTTAAAGTTAAGTTAAATTTAAGTTAAAGTTAAGTTAAAGTTAAGTTAAAGTTAAGTTAAAGTTAAGTTAAAGTTAAGTTAAAGTTAAGTTAAAGTTAAGTTAAAGTTAAGTTAAAGTTAAGTTAAAGTTAAGTTAAAGTTAAGTTAAAGTTAAGTTAAAGTTAAGTTAAAGTTAAGTTAAAGTTAAGTTAAAGTTAAGTTAAAGTTAAGTTAAAGTTAAGTTAAAGTTAAGTTAAAGTTAAGCTAAAGTTAAGTTAAAGTTAAGTTAAAGTTAAGCTAAAGTTAAGTTAAAGTTAAGTTAAAGTTAAGTTAAAGTTAATTTAAAGTTAAGTTAAAGTTAAGTTAAAGTTAAGTTAAAGTTAAGTTAAAGTTAAGTTAAAGTTAAGTTAAAGTTAATTTAAAGTTAAGTTAAAGTTAAGTTAAAGTTAAGTTAAAGTTAAGTTAAAGTTAATTTAAAGTTAAGTTAAAGTTAAGTTAAAGTTAAGTTAAAGTTAAGTTAAAGTTAAGTTAAAGTTAAGTTAAAGTTAATTTAAAGTTAAGTTAAAGTTAAGTTAAAGTTAAGTTAAAGTTAAGTTAAAGTTAATTTAAAGTTAAGTTAAAGTTAAGTTAAAGTTAAGTTAAAGTTAAGTTAAAGTTAAGTTAAAGTTAAGTTAAAGTTAAGTTAAAGTTAAGTTAAAGTTAAGTTAAAGTTAAGTTAAAGTTAAGTTAAAGTTAAGTTAAAGTTAAGTTAAAGTTAAGTTAAAGTTAAGTTAAAGTTAAGTTAAAGTTAAGTTAAAGTTAAGTTAAAGTTAAGTTAAAGTTAAGTTAAAGTTAAGTTAAAGTTAAGTTAAAGTTAAGTTAAAGTTAAGTTAAAGTTAAGTTAAAGTTAAGTTAAGTTAAAGTTGAGTTAAAGTTGAGTTAAAGTTAAGGGTTGGTTGGAAATGCTAACATGAAGCTTTAGTGTGATTATTCATTAGCTAGAGAATGATTTTTAGAAGAGAGTAGGTGGATAGTTCCGTTAAGTACGGTAGTATGAAAATTGAATATTATCGTTTCAGTTGAAAACCGGAAAACCCCACACCCGCCAATTGAATTTACTCTTGTTCTGTACGTTAAACATAACGTCGGACATAGTGCGCTGTATTTGCACAATGATGCGCTATTCAGCGCACTATGTCCGACGTTATGTTTAACGTACAGAACGAGGGTAAAATCGAATGTCGCGTGTGGGTTTTCCAGTGTCCAACTTGAACGACAATATATGTTGAAAATGAGCGAAGGGCCATTAATGCGACAGTTTTTTTAAAGTTAGACGCACATCTTTTGCCTAACCCGTTCGATGTACGCGGAGACTTGAAGTATGTCTCCAAGTCTACAGGCAAAAAATGTGCGTCCTTCTTTTGCTCATAAACTGACTGCGGCTGTGGAATAGTTCTAGCGACGTTTTCATCACTACCTGAAGCCCCACGTTGCGAGAGCATTTCCAGTCGATGGTGTGTTATAATACAATTCTTCTTTACCCAACTATTGTGTTGCTCCTCTCGTCATGACCAACTTGGTCATCTCAGAGAGAAGGCAGTAGGGTGGTTGTTGCGTGCTGTACCATCATCAGCATTGTTGACGGCTACTCCCGCCTTGAGTTGTTACATTCAAAGTGTTTTTATGTTACTTCATACGCGAAGTTAGCGATTTTCAGAGTTGGTTGGAAATGCTAACATGAAGCTTTAGTGTGATAATTTATTAGCTAGAGAATGATCTTAAGAAGAGAGTAGGTGGATAGTTCCGTTAGAGTACGGCAGTATGAAAATTGAATATAAGTTGAAAATGAGTGAAGGGCCATTAATGCGACAGTTTTTTAAAAGTTAGACGCACATCTTTTGCCTAACCCGTACGATGTACGCGGGGATAAAAAAGTGAAAAATACTGTCAAATATCCATAAACATTGCTATTTTTGGAATTGGGGTTATGTATAGAGATCGGAATTCGATATCCGACGCCATTTTTAAATCAAATATGGCGACTTGCGGATTAAGAAAAATAGGGAAATACATCCCGGCGGCGCCGACTGGGATTAAACCCAGGCCTGCTGGGGTGAGAGGTTATCACGCTATACCACCGGTGCCGCTGGAAATACTATCAAATAGCCTCAAATCTGGATATTTTTGTAATCGGGGTAACGTCTAGAAATCTGAAATAGATATCCGACGCCATTTTGAAATCAAAAATGGCGGTTTCTGTTTTACGAAAAATATGGATGAATATTTCTGGAATCAGGGCGATGTCGAGGTCAGAAATCGATATCTGACGCCATTTTGAAATGAAAGATGGCGGCCTCCGGTATCAGAAAAAGTGGGAAATACTGTAAAATACCCATCAATATGGATATTTTTGGAATCGGAGTGAGTTTAGACCAAAAATCGTCGTTTAGGTCAAAAATCGATATCCGGCTCCATTTTGAAATCCTAAATGGCCACTGCTGGTTCAAGAAATGTGGGAAATACTGTATTATGAATATTTTTGGATTCAGGGTTTTGTCTAGAGACCGAAAATCGATAACCGACGCCATTTTGAAATCAAAGATGGTGGCTTCCGATTACTGAAAAGTAGAAAATTCTGTCAAATACCCATCAATCTTGGAATAGGAGTGACGTCTAGTGGCCAGAAATCCAAGTTTGTGGCTCCCGGTTTAAGAAAAAGTATCAAATACCCATAAATATGGGTATTTTAACATCCATAGATTCAAATGTTGTTTTGACTTCAAGAATTTCAATCGTTTGACATCAGAACCAAACGTTTTTGGGATGATGTACAAACAAAACTTGTTTCGGCTGTTTTCAATTGTACCTAGAGCCTGTTGTTCTCTGATGTTTTTAAATGTACTAAACGTTAGAACTTAGTGTTGTTCAGATGTTTTCAAATATGGATGCTTTCTAATGTTTTCAGCTGTACAAAATATTAGAATCAATTAATTTTCGGATGCTTTCAATTGCACCCAGATTTCATTTTTTTCTGAAGTTTTCAACTATGCAAAACATTAGAATCTAACTTTTTCGAATGCTTTCAATTATGCAACACAGTATAATTACAAACATGATTTTGTAACAGTACACACCATTGTTGTTAGATACCGTCATAGAAATGCATACATAATAGTCAATGCTCAAGCTCCCATTCCCTTCCAGTCAGTTAACTGACCTTAGCTAACCTAATATCATTGCATCAAAAATTGAATTGAAGTCGTTTGAAAATTTCTTCAGAACGCAGAATAATCAGAAATTGTTTTGAAGACCTTACTACACCGAAGGTCGTAGATCTTCAGAGAAATTAGCAGAACTTCAGGAAAATTAAAAAAAAAACTCCTGGGCAGTTTCAAAAACTTCAGGGAAGTTCAGAGAACTTTAGGTAAGTTCGGAAATCTTCAGAAAGTTCGTAGATCTTCTGAGTAATTTACAGAACTACAGCAATGTTTGTCGTCTAGCGAAATAATCAGTACATTATAGATGTTCACAGATATTCAGGGAAGTTTGAAGATCTTTAGAGAAATTAACAGAACTTAAGGGTTGTACGTACATCTTCTGAGTAATTAGCAGAACTTCAGTGATGTTCGTAGATTTTAAGATAATTTTTTTAGTTCCTTAGGGAAATTAATGGAACAGAATTTCAGAGCAGTTCACAGAAATTTAGATAAACTCGCAGAACTTTAGGGTAGATCACATAAATTTAAAGATCCTCGTATATCTTAAGAGTTATTTTCAGTACTTCAGGGCAGTTCACAGAGCTTTAGACAATTTGGCAAAACTTCAGGGAAAAATACTGAATTTCAGGGAAATTTGTTGATCCTCAGAGAAATTTGCAGAACTTAAAGGAGGTCTTGAGATAAATTTTTATTACTTCAGAAAAATTTGCAGATATTCAGGGAAGTTTGTAGACTTTCAGAGAAATTTATAGTGCTTCAGGGTAGTTCGAATATCTTCAGTGAAATTTACAGAATTTCTGGGAGTACACAGAACTTCAGGGAAGTTCGAAGATCGTCAGAGTAATTTGCAGATTTTTAGGGAAGTTTATGGATTTTCCGAGAAATTTCAGTAACTTCAGAGAAATTCATAAAACTTCAGAATAACTTTCAGTGCTTCAGAAATATGTGTTGATCTTCAGAGTAATTTTCAGTATTTTACGGAAGATCTGCACAGAAATTTACAGAACTACAGGAAAGTTTGCAGATGTTCAGAGATATTTTCAGTGGTTCAGAGCAATTTTTAGTTCTTTAAAGAAATTTGTGTGACCTCAGGGATGTTCGTAGATGGTCAGAGCAAATTTCAGAACTTCAGGGAAGTTCGTAGATTTTCAGAATAATGTTTAGTGTTTCAGGGATGTTCGCTTAGAAACCGGTGGTACTTCAGCAAATTTCAAATAATTTCAAGAAAGTTCATATATCTTTAGATAAATCAACCCATATTAGCTAGGGACATCCCACTCTAAACTTTGTACTTCTATCGATATACTTATTATATTTATAAATACTTAAGAAATACTTTAGAAATAGGTACCTAGGTATGTTTGCTCGGTTGCTAGACAAATTTCAGTAGTTTGTTTATCTGACGTGTGGAGTCAAATCATAGATGATTTTGTGTAGATTTTTTTACGCATAATACGATATAAACATTTATTTTATTACAGCATTAGCTGAACGCCACTGACCGATTAAAGCATGATTCGTTGCTACAGTTCCAGGAAAAAGCCATACTGATGGACATTGAAACCTTTCGACCATTGCTCGACCAATTTATCGTGTAGATCTGGAAATGACTACTGTGTTATAGGTATAGTTTTCACCCACTAGGATCTGTATCGTGTGATAATGACAACGGACATTTAAGCTGTTGCGAGCTGAATCGGGATTTTAACTGAGTAAAACCCTCAGTTACCATTCGAATCATACATTCGAATCATACTTGTGGCATCCGGAGAACCTCGTCTTGTAGCATCCGTAGCTTAATAGCCGCATAAATGAACAACATATTCACGGATTTCGGCTTCTACTTGAAGCTCATAAAGGTCACCTACACAAAAAAAAAGTTGTTGAATATTACATCCAAACTGCTGCAACCAGGTCAATCCATCGGTTGTGTAATATAACGTTGTACGATGTACATCGATTTTGCGAACAAAATTACATCCATTGATGTAATATTGTTACTGCTTTTTGCTAGTACATCATTATTTCATACACCAGCTTGAATTACATTGATCGATATTACTTTTTTTTTGCTGTGTATTTGAAAATTTTATAAACGAAAAATTCGTTCAAAACAAAATTTGGAAGGATAATAAATTTGAATATGACAACATTCAATTCACCTGATATTTTTCAAACGCTTACTTTGAATATTCCCAAGTGAATATTATGGTCCTACAGGTTGGAAGAAGATTATGTAATACCATAGAGGTAACTCTAATACCCCGGACAGACTATGACTTATATCATGTAATATAGGCTGTCTTGCAATGAACACTCATACATCTAGTTTTCACTGGAAATCCAATGTATGAGTGCTCATTGCAAGACAGCCTATATTACATGATATAAGCCATAGTCTGTCCAGGGTATAAGACTAGAAGGTCCCGAAGAAACGTGCTCAACTTTTTGGCTCAGCTCTGGTACTATTTTCGGTCCCAAGCTAATCGATTCACGCCTCGAAACATAGGAAAATCCACTAACCCCTCATTTTATCTGTTAAACGTTCATAGCGAATCAAAACACACATTGTGTAGTACTAGAATTTCGACTAGAATGGAGTACGTTTATCGTTTGCTTGGGACCATTAGGCTAGTCAAGTAGTGAACCAATTTTAAATCGTTAGTTTCGTATTGATTGTTGGTAATACCGAGAATTATTATTTCACCCTACAGAAACCGACCGCGCTGGAACTATTGAGTTTAAGAGGGCTTAGCTTGCTTTTAGGGGTTAGTTTAAATGCTTTGCGTCACTTTAACTCTAAAATAACTTAAACTTAACTTTAATTGAACTTTAACTGAACATTAACTTAACTTTAACATAACCTTAACTCAACTTAACTTTAACATAACTTTAACCTAACGTTAACTTTAACTTAAATTAAGCATTAACTTAATTTTGACATAACTTTAACTTAATTTTAACTAAGCTATCACATAGCTTAGTCTTTAACATTACTTTAAGTTTAAAATTATTTTAACTTTAACTTTACTCTAACGTAACATTAACATAACTTTTACTCAACTTTAACAAAACTTTAACTTAACTTTAACTTAACTTTAGCTTAACTTTAACTTAACTTTAACTTAACTTTAACTTAACTTTAACTTAACTTTAACTTAACTTTAACTTAACTTTAACTTAACTTTAACTTAACTTTAACTTAACTTTAACTTAACTTTAACTTAACTTTAACTTAACTTTAACTTAACTTTAACTTAACTTTAACTTAACTTTAACTTAACTTTAATTTAACTTTAACTTAACTTTAACTTAACTTTAACTTAACTTTAACTTAACTTTAACTTAACTTTAACTTAACTTTAACTTAACTTTAACTTAACTTTAACTTAACTTTAACTTAACTTTAACTTAACTTTAACTTAACTTTAACTTAACTTTAACTTAACTTTAACTTAACTTTAACTTAACTTTAACTTAACTTTAACTTAACTTTAACTTAACTTTAACTTAACTTTAACTTAACTTTAACTTAACTTTAACTTAACTTTAACCTATATTTAACTTAACTTTAACCTATCTTTAACTTAACTTTAACTTAACTTAACTTTATCTGCACATTAACATAACTTTAACTTACCTTTATCTTAACTTTAACATAACTTAAACTTAACTGTAACTTAACTTTAATGTAACATTAACATAGCTTTAACTTTAACATAACATTAGCTTAACTTTAACTTTACTTTAACATAGTTGTAGCATAACTTTAACATAACTCTTAATTAATTAGCCGAACTGTAGCTTAACTTTAACATAATCTTAACTTAAATTTAGTTGTTACATACTAAATTCAACTTAACTTTTAAATAACTTTAACTTTTACTTAATTTTAATAAAACTTTAACTTAAACATAAACATCGGGATGCGTTGCATCAGTAAGGATGCTTAACTCAGTCAGATTCCTCCAGCGGATCAATTTCGGAAAATAATTACTCAAAACTGCATCCTTACTGATGCAACGCAACAATAAGGATGTTCAACTCATCCGGATTCCTCCAGCGAATCAATTTTGGAAAATAATTACATCAAAATTGATCAATGAAGATGTTCAACTCATACGGCTTCCTGCAGCGGATCACTTTTGGAAAATAGTTACAAAAAAATTGCTCCGTTGTAGGAATCCGAATGAGTTGAAAATCTCTGTTGATGCATTGCATCAGTAAGGATGCTTAACTCAGCCGGATTCCTCCAGTGGACCAATTTTGGAAAATAATTACACTTAATAACAAACTGTTCAGTACTTACCGTCAACTTCGCTCCTCTAGAAGATGGCCATCGGAGGCCGATTTCGCGGCGCGCATAAAAAAAAACGCGTCTAATCTCGCACGATATGAACAAATGACTAAAAAGCCGACGCGATAAAAACATAGAGGTAACTCGAAGACCAGAAGGTCCCGAAGAAACGAGCTCAACTTTTTGGCTCGGCTTTGATACTATCTTCGGTCCCAAGCTAATCGATTCACCCTCGAAACATCCAATAACCCCTCATTTTATCTGTCAAACTTTCATAGCGAATCAAAACAAACATAGTGTAGTACTGGAATTTATACTAGAATGGGGTACGTTAGTCGATTTGCTTGGGACCAATAGGCTAGTCAAGTAGTAAGCCAATTTAAAATCGTTAGTTTCTTATTGATTGTTGATAAAAATCACAAAAAAATTGTAAAGTTCCATCCGCCATTTGGTCGCCCAGCGGATGAAATTACTCTTGCGGGGCGGTCCGCCTTTCGTTCGGATCCCGGAGCACCATTTGGTAACCCGGCGGATGAAATTACTCTAGCGGGGCGGTCCACCCTTCGTCCGCATCCCGAACGATCAGTCTTCAAGGCGCTAAATTTCAAATTACGTCACTTTTTCGCCGGCAATTCGTGTGGGTTTCTGGGACTGGTCACATACGTATCTAGTAGACTGCCAGCAAAAATGGTAATTTTTAATTTCGCTAACAAACCATAAACAAAATGTTTATTGCTTCGAAAAATGACCCTATGCAAAATTTGAGCTCAATCGGACATGATTTAGGGGTGGCGCAAACGCGTCAAAGTTTTTTTTGGCAAATGTTCCTCTTGTGTAAAACTCATGATTCCAAAAAAAAAAACAGATTAACGCAATTCAAGATATTTTTACAATTGATTTTAGGAATTTCTGATGAAAAGTTGTGGTTTTTCATATATTTTTGAATTTATGGACCACCCTAATGAAGAATAATTGGGCCACCCTAGTGAATTATTTCGTATTAGATCCTAAATGGTGGTTTAATTCGTTATATAAGCAGGTTGGAGACAATTGTGAACAGTTTTAGAAGCCGACTCATCAATCTTCTATATTCCATATAGAACTCATGAAAAAAATTCTATGTCCCAGAAAGTCGATTTTTGAAAAACATAATTTCAAGAGCAAATTTTTATTATGTCGTAAGTAACATTCGCACCGATCCAAGAAAAATAAAGTTTTGTTTTAATGACCGAAAAGTTATTCCTATTTCCAATTAAACACATATAATCTCATAGTGATAGCAATGTTTAACATATTCAGCCGGGTTTTAATCATACAAAGGCAAATCGCTAGCTTTCATGCTAAGAAATACTGGTTTTTGAGTCAAAAGTTATTATACGTCGTTTGGTGGCCCCTATTGTTACTTAAGTCAAAGTGTATTTACCAGGATATTCGGGAGAATTATCAATTACGTCTCCTTACGTGCAGCCCATTCATCATTTTAGGACCACCGAAATCATCTTAGCAACAAACAGTTCGATTTATTCACTTTAATAATGAGAAAGCGAAACGACGAACGTACACTTTTCACGGGTTTCTCAGCGCTGTTACTTAAGTCAAACGGCATATCCATAGAAATTGGGTGACTTAAGTAACATCGAAAACTATTTTGATCGGAAGGTGATTACGTCAAAAAGCAATTTGACTGGTAAATAAATTTAAAAATGGGATTTGATCCTATATTCGGACAGTATATAGTGTAATAGCAGAAGAATCGATTGACACTGATAGCTCGACTTTGTTTACCTTTGTTACATTCGACGTAATGAAAATTTGCTCTTGATTTAATAAATAATAATAACACCAAATCTCGACGTTTCATGCATTTTTAAGACATTTGACATTATATCAACTGGGATAAACCCCTTTGTCCCTCGTGCACGATTAGTCTTCCAATCGTGCACGAGGGACAAAGGGTGTCCAGATTATTTTTTTCTTTATCGGTAGGTTCTCAAAACTTTTATCTGTAGTTATCGGTAGGCCGTCTGAAGAAGGCTTTCCCAAAATTTGTAACGTTTGTGAGCGGAGGGGGGTTGATGAAAACAAATTACGTGCAATTTTGGGCTTTCGAACCGATGTTTTTTAATAGGTATACGATTTTCAAGGTGTCCGACAATATATTAGTTTTAAATACAAGGAAACATATATGGCGGGAAGCTCCAACTCGGATCAACATTTCATACCGGTCCTGATTGAAAGATGTGCCAAATGTTTGTTAAGGATCGTATTGATTAACATCGACATCGACACCATAACAGCTTGACATTCTCTATCAGGATTTAATCCGAGGATAATACCGGTTGGAGCTTACCACCAATAGAGATCCATCCTACAGTCATCGGTTCAATGATATGAGTACACTGAAAAAAGTTTTCACTTAGTTTCTATTAGGAACGCACATAGTATTTTTCCAAAAACAAAAACAATGATTTTTACCTGAATTACACCTAGCATTAGAAATTCTATATGAGAAATCATATAGATTTCATTGGACACATAACGTTCATGTGATTTAGTGGTGCAATTTCCAATTATGGGATCACATGAAAGTTATGTGAAATTCACATGGATATTTTCCACTAGTTATGTGATTTATTTTATGAGTGTACCCCTCAAGAATATGCGAATATTAAGAATAACAAGTAAGTGCGAGTAGGACGAACGGAACATGAAATCAAAAAAGGGAGAAACAGAAAATACCCACACGAATTGCCGGCGAAAAAGTGACGTCATTTGATATTGGGCGACTTGAAGACTGATCCCACACGAATTGCCGGCGAAAAAGTGACGTCATTTGACATTGAGCGACTTGAAGACTGATCGTTCGCCCTTTGTCCGGGATGCGGACGAAGGGTGACTCGCCCCGCTAGAGTAATTTCATCCGCCGGGCGACCAAATGGTGGATGGAACTTAGCCATTTGTTTGTGATTTTTTTCGCGGCGACTGATTACGTGGTCAGTCGTTTTTTCATATCGTGCGTGTATAGACGCGTTTTTTTATCATCCGCGTCGTGAAATTGGCCTCCGATGGCAAAGTTGATGGTAAGTACTGAACAGTTTGTTATTAAGTGTAATTATTATTAAAAATTGATTCGCTGGAGGAATCCGGCTGAGTTAAGCATTCTTACTGATGCAACAATAAGGATGTTTAATTCATCCGGATTCCTCCGGCGGATCAATTTTGATGTAATTTATTGTTTTCCAAAAGTGATCCGCTGGAGAAATCCGGCTGAGTTGAGCATCCTTATTAATGCGTTGCATCAGTTAGGATGCATAACTCAGCCGGATTCATCCAGCGGATCAATTTTGGAAATTAATTACAAATTCTAACAGACAAATGAAAAATTTTGATGATTTTTTAAAATACTTTTTTTCAGCCGACTGCTTCTTTTAATTACGCCGGCTGCTTCCACTGGATCAGATCGCTGGAGGAATCCATACTGCAACGCATGAATCCATGATGCAACGCATGCCGATGCCGGATCCCGATGTTTATGTTTAAGGTAAAGTTAAGTTAAATTTTTATTAAAATTAAGTAAAAGTTAAAGGTATTTCAATGTTCAGTTAAATTAAGTATGTAACAACTAAACTTAAGTTAAAATTATGTTGAAGTTAAGTTAAAGTTCGGCTAATTAAGTTAGAGTTATGTTAATTTTATGCTACAATTATGTTAAAGTAAAGTTAAAGTTAAGTTCATGTTATGTTAAAGTTAAAGTTATGTTAATGGTAAGATAAACATTTGTTAAAACAAAAGTTAAAATTTAGTTAATTTTACGTTAAAATTAAGCTAGAGTTAAGTTAAGGTTATGTTTAAGTTAAGTTAAAGGTAAGTTACAGTTATGTTTATGTTAAAATAAAGTTAAGTTAATTTATGTTTAAGATAAAGTTAAGTTAAAGGTAAGTTAAAGTTATGTTGAAGTTAAGTTAACGTTAAGTTAAAGTTAAGTAAAAATTAAGTTAACGTTAAGTTAATGGTAAGTTAAAATTATGTTAAGGTGAAGTTTATTCAAATTGATGTATAAGTTATGTTAAAGTTAAATTAAAAATTAAATTTATGTTAAAGTTCAAGTAACGTTAAAGTTATGGTTATGTTAAGTTATAATTAATTTAAATTCAAAGTTATGTTAAAGTTAAAGTTATGCTAAAAATAAATTAAATTTATAGTGAATTTGTTTCAATTTAAGTTGAAGTTTTGCTAAAATTATGTTCCAGTAAAGTTAAGTTAAAGTTATGCTATAGGTAAGTTAAAGTTAAGTTAAAGTTAAGTTAAAGTTAAGTTAAAGTTAAGTTAAAGTTAAGTTAAAGTTAAGTTAAAGTTAAGTTAAAGTTAAGTTAAAGTTAAGTTAAAGTTAAGTTAAAGTTAAGTTAAAGTTAAGTTAAAGTTAAGTTAAAGTTAAGTTAAAGTTAAGTTAAAGTTAAGTTAAAGTTAAGTTAAAGTTAAGTTAAAGTTAAGTTAAAGTTAAGTTAAAGTTAAGTTAAAGTTAAGTTAAAGTTAAGTTAAAGTTAAGTTAAAGTTAAGTTAAAGTTAAGTTAAAGTTAAGTTAAAGTTAAGTTAAAGTTAAGTTAAAGTTAAGTTAAAGTTAAGTTAAAGTTAAGTTAAAGTTAAGTTAAAGTTAAGTTAAAGTTAAGTTAAAGTTAAGTTAAAGTTAAGTTAAAGTTAAGTTAAAGTTAAGTTCAAGTTAAGTTAAAGTTAAGTTAAAGTTAAGTTAAAGTTAAGTTAAAGTTAAGTTAAAGTTAAGTTAAAGTTAAGTTAAAGTTAAGTTAAAGTTAAGTTAAAGTTAAGTTAAAGTTAAGTTAAAGTTAAGTTAAAGTTAAGTTAAAGTTAAGTTAAAGTTAAGTTAAAGTTAAGTTAAAGTTAAGTTAAAGTTAAGTTAAAGTTAAGTTAAAGTTAAGTTAAAGTTAAGTTAAAGTTAAGTTAAAGTTAAGTTAAAGTTAAGTTAAAGTTAAGTTAAAGTTAAGTTAAAGTTAAGTTAAAGTTAAGTTAAAGTTAAGTTAAAGTTAAGTTAAAGTTAAGTTAAGGTTAAGTTAAAGTTAATTTAAAGTTAAGTTAAAGTTAAGTTAAGTGTAAGTTAAGTTTAAGTTAAGTTAAAGTTAAGTTTAAGTTAAGTTTAAGTTAGAGTTAAGTTTAAGTTAAGTTAAAGTTAGTTAAGTTAAAGTTAAGTTAAAATTAAGTAAAAGTTAAGTTAAAGTTAAGTTAAAGTTAAGTTAAAGTTAGTTAAGTTAATGTTAAGTTAAAGTTAAGTTAAAGTTAAGTTAAAGTTAAGTTAAAGTTAAGTTATGTTAAAGTTAAGTTAAAGTTAAGTTAAAGTTAAGTTATAGTTAAGTTAAAGTTAAGTTAAAGTTAAGTTTAAGTTAAGTTAAAGTTAAGTTAAAGTTAAGTTAAAGTTAAGTTAAAGTTAAGTTAAAGTTAAGTTAAAGTAAAGTTAAAGTTAAGTTAAGGTTAAGTTAAAGTTAAGTTAAAGTTAAGTTAAAGTTAAGTTAAGTGTAAGTTAAGTTTAAGTTAAGTTTAAGTTAAGTTTAAGTTAAGTTTAAGTTAGAGTTAAGTTTAAGTTAAGTTAAAGTTAAGTTTAAGTTAAATTATCCCGTAATTTAACAATCGTTTAATAAATGTATAATAGTGTCTAATGAAACATTATTTCACATGATAATCAAGCGTCTATATACACCTTTATATCATCGCTGTTTAAGGAAGTAATAATGTCTAATAAACGCTTAATAATCAAAAATTTGATCAAATAATTAATATTTAAAATAGTACAAGCATTATTAAGCATGAAGTGATATAAAATCGTCAAGAAGTCGTTTCTTCAATAGGCAATTGTTGCTTGGGAAGTAAATGTTAGGTTAAGGTTATGTTAAAATTGATTTTTGACCTCTATTCGTGACCCAAATTCCAAAAATACCCATATTTATGGACTTTTGAAATTATTCTTCACTTTTTGTGAAACTGGAAGCTGCTACATTTGATTTCAAAATGGCATCGGATATCGATTTTCTCTAGACGACAACCTCCAAAAACCTTCCAAAAAATCCCATATTGATTGATATTGGACAGTAATTCCCACTTTTTCTGAAACCTGAAGCCACCTCTTCTTGGATCTCGGAATTCAAAATGGCTTCGGATGCCTATTTCCAATCTCTAGACGTCACTCGATCCCAAAAACACCCATTTTTTAGATAATTGACAGTATTCCCAATTTTTCTTAAACCAGAAGCCGCCATCTTTAATTTCAAAATCTTATCGGATATTGATTAGCGGCCTTTAGTCATTACCCCGATTCTAAAAATACCCATATTTATGGATATTTGACACTTTTTCTGCAACAGGAATCCTCCACCTTGGATTTCAAAAGAGCGTCGGATATCGATTTCCAGTTGATTGTAGATTGTAAATTGTAGTAGAGTTGGAAACTTGATCATGTAAACACTACGCATCATTGTCTGGTAGTTCGTTAAAAAATGCTACACCAATCGTCAAGCTCGCTGTAACGTCACCTAGTGCCTCGTCATTCACGAATTGGCTCCTATTTCAGTAGTCTAATAACTCTTAGCGTGCTGATGGCATGGTTCCAATGCCGCATAGAGAGTTGCTACAATGATATTAGGTTAGCTAAGGTCAGTTAACTGACTGGTGGGGAACGGGAGCTTTAGTAATGACTATTATGTATGCATTTCTATAACGTTATCTAACAACAATGGTGTGTACTGTTTACAAAATCATGTTTTTAATTCTTATGTGTTGTATGGTTGAAAGCAATTGAAAAAGTTAGATTCTAATGTTTTGCACATTTGAAAACATCCGAAAACAATAAGTTCTTAGTACAATTGAAAACACCCGAAAATCATTTTGTTTTAATGTCTTGTATATTTGACAACATCAGTAAGCATCTCCATTTGAAAACACCTGAAGAACGTTTTGTACATCTAAAATCATCTTAGAAGCGTTTGGTTCTGATGACAAACGATTAAAATTCTCGACGTCAGAACAACATTTGAATAGCAAAATTTTATTTCACTTACCTTGTTTAAATACATCTAAATCGCAATGTTTTTTAATGTTTGATGCCAGGAATATATTTTATTTCGATGCTGATGTAGACATCAAACGTTAGGCTAATGTAAATTTTTATTAGGGTTCCCCGGGACACCCGGAATATGTCCGGATGTGACCAAAGTGGTTCTTGGAACTAGATTTGAGTTCCATTGAACCAGAAATTGAATTCTGATGTATTTTGATGTGTTACATGATGGGTTCGACCCTAATCAGATGTTGGCCTCTTCCCCCGGGACACCCGGAATATGTCCAGATGTGGCCAAAGTGGTTCTTGGAACTAGATTTGAGTTCCATTGAACCATTCGTTGAATTCTCATGTAATTCGATGTGTCGCATGATTGGTTTGACCCTAATCCGATATTGGCTGCATCCCCCGGGACACCCGGAATGTGTCTCGATGTGGCCAAAGTGGTTCTTGGAACTAGATTTGAGTTCCATTGAATTAGTAATTAAATTCTCATGTAATTTGATTTGTCACATGATGCGGTTGACTTAGCCTGTAAGATATTATTGTTAGGTTGTTTTATTAAAAAAAAAAAAACATGTATGTTAGTTATAAGAATAAGACAAATAAAGATTATTGATGAAGTCATGTTCATGCTTCAACTGTTTTTATTTTTATTAATTTAAAACCCATTGAAAAAGAAAATGGTGGTGAACAACCGTGAGCGCGCCGGGGCGCCTGGGGGCGGACAAAATGGCCGAAACGATCAGTTTTTTGACAGGTATCGTTTTCGCCTCAGGCGCCCAAATGTTGCAAATATGGTCACCCCCAGCGCGCCGGCGACCAAATTTGGACCAAGTGGCGCCGCGAGGTTCGAGTCGCCTAAGTCCGCCCCGTCCACTGAGTGGTCCGGGGGCGAGCCGTGGGCGACTAGCCCGCTTTATGTGGGATCAGGCAGAGAAATTCGATTAAACGTGAAAAAAAATCATTAGCACACGAAAAGAAAAAAGTACCCAAGTTCACTTTTAACTAGTTTTGACTAGTTTATCTTCTTTTTGTTATGTCAAGGCGGACTGACAGAACGCAAGAGAACCGTGATCATGGTGGGTATACAAATGGTGATACAGCTTTGTCACTATATAGGCGAGGAGGTCGCGGGGGGAAAAGTGCGGTTTTAGAGCAAATTGTAAACAAACTCGGTCACTGTCCCATACAAAAATCCAACATGGCTGAATCATGAATTTGACACTATATGTAGTCACCTTGACCGTGATTTTATTGGAAGATTGCCGCAAAAGCTCAACGCAGATGTCACCACTGCATGATGATGATAATGTTGGCAGACTGCATATAAAATTCGTGAAAATTAGCATTAAATCATAATGTTCATCAAGCCTGCGTGAAATCCTTCCAATATAACATTCGAATTGAAGAAGAAAACGTTTTTACGATCAAACTGATGTGCAGCTTTGACTTTTCCAGGTGAACTTTCATAAGAAATATTCATTTCATTTCATGGCTCCATCAATGCTGCATCGTAAATATGATGGTAAACAGAAGTAAATTGCTCAATTACTCAAAATAAAGATGATTTGTCATCTTGTTATCACTTTGAAGACCATCTAGCACCATTTTATAGTATGGTGCGTGTTGAGTAAATCAAGTTCCGGTGCGTTTTCTGTCGAAAATTGTGAGTATCAATATGTTTGCTTAAAAAAGGCCAAAATGAACATTTATTGAATATTGGCGTCCTATACAACCAATTCTCTATTACCACCAGCATGATACAACCTTTCCTAAGTAAATTCACTTAATTTCCACTTTCATTCTAGTGGAAATCGCACATATTCACCATTTTCCGAAAAATGCAGCTGCGCAGGAAGTAACCTCTACCTGTGGGTGCAAACTTGTTATGCATAATTTTCCATGAAAACATCTCCGATCCATACTGAAATAATAACAGTTTGATTGCAAACACGTTTTCTTACACGATTCAAGCAAAATTTTCCACGGGAAATTATTAGTTTATCCTTATGGACCGATTTGCCTAAAAAATCGTCTGTTTTACTTGGAGAATTTGGAAACTATCCTCCTTCTAGTAGTTCTCACTTCGAAATGTAGGTGGCGAAAGCTTGGAAAAGTTTCACTGCAAGACGCCAATAGGGCAGCTATAAATGAACACTCGATGTTTGCTGTTTGGTCGTCGACTATCAACTGAACCGGCGCTTCATCTGTATTTTCGTTTTATTCGTTACATTTATCTTTTGACCGTTTTGACCGTCGTCAACCGTGTTCGATGCGAAAGGTTGGCAATCCTTGTTTCGCCTTGCGAAACCACGTAAAGTGGAACTACTACTTATCCCTTTAGATAAAACTGGACTAACTGCAAATTCCAAAGATTATATAATACAATTCAACAAACTTCAATTCAATAAACCATTTATCTTTCGACAATCCGAAAACTACTGTATACTAAGCATATTCATAAATATCATCATACCCGTTCGCTTTTTTGCTCTTCTCGATGATTCTACTGGTGGTGGTTCATTTTGGCTGTCTAACACTGCTCTACCAGAACCGTTATTGGGCATCTCTTCGCTTTTTTTTTTTAACTCTTTATTTGTTCCAAATTCAAAATAAATTACATTTCATTTTTAACCTAGGTGCTCCAGTTACTGCAGTAACGTATTGTTATGATTTATATCTAAGTGTTTTTACATTGTTCATGTCTTGGCAATTAAGTATTTTAAACAGGTTTTTAACCTGCATGTCAGTATAACAATTGATATCTTAAAACTAAAAACTAAAACTAAATCTTATCTAAGTATAAAGGGAATTAATCGTTGCAATTGAGGATTGCAACGATTTTTGCCTGAAATTATTCATTATTTTGTTGGACATTTGTTCTAAAGTCTCAACATTCGAAATTTTATGTACCTCAGTAGTACTGTACCAGGGAGGCAACTTCAAAATCATTTTCAAAACTTTGTTCTGAATCCTTTGAAGTGCTTTTTTCCTGGTAGTGCACACGCTAAGATCAGATTACTCAAATATAGGTTTACTTTACCCAAATCAGACGTAAACTGCACGAACTCAGATATAGGTAAATTTTTTAACACAAATATGGGTAAATTTAAATCAAATTTGCATAAAAATAAATCATTTATGGTTCACAAGAACCCATAATTGGGTTAAAAAAATTTACCCATATGTGAGTTTGTGCAATTTACGGCCAATCTCGGTAATCTCTTTGTACCGTCTAGGTAAACTGATCTTAGCGTACAACAACAAGACCACATAGACGAGTGCACGGATGGATTTGAGTTCACTCACTCGACAAAAAGTGACACAACAGCGGGGCCCTGTTTACTAAAAATGAACACATGAATAATACTCACGTAACATTTGAAACCGGCCTATCAACTTTCGTACACAAAACTTGTTAAGCCTTTTTCGCGCGAACCGAATACGACCACGCAAACTAACATCACCATCGGGTAGGGGAAATTCCCCTCTTTCCGACAGTGCTCTTGGTTTGCGTGGACGTACTTCGGTTCTCGTGGAAAGGACCTAGCAAATTATTTACAAAAAATTGATATGCCCTTTTCAAATGTTACGTGAACATTATTCATGTGTTCATTTTTAGTAAACAGGGCCCCGCTGTTGTGTCACTTCCCACACGAATTGCCGGCGAAAAAGTGACGTCATTTGACATTGAGCGACTTGAAGACTGATCGTTCGCCCTTTGTCCGGGATGCGGACGAAGGGCGACTCGCCCCGCTAGAGTAATTTCATCCGCCGGGCTACCAAATGGCGCTCCGGGATGCGGACGAAGGGCGACTCGCCCGCTAGAGTAATTTCATCCGCCGGGCTACCAAATGGCGCTCCGAGATGCGGACGAAGGGCTACTCGCCCCGCTAGAGTAATTTCATGCGCCGGGCTACCAAATGGCGGATGAAACTTAGCCATTTTTTTGCGATTTTTTTTGCGTCGGCTGACTAAGCGGTCAGCCATGTTTTCATTTCGTTCGTTTCAGGTGCTGGTTTTTTTTTATCCGGGTCGCAAAATTGGCCTCAGATGGCCATCTTCCGGATTGGTCCGATGGTCCGACGATACATCTTGCCAGTTCATACTCAAGGTAAGTAAAATGCTTTAAATTAACAAAACAATCAAAACAATGTTGTTAATTTTTGTACCTCATTTTTTTTTTCAGCCGGCGGATTATCTGGTCCGCAAAATTGGCCTCCGATGGTCATCTTTGGGGTCGAATAGTCTTCCGACGGGACCACCGAAGGGAAGAGCAATCTTTCTACTTCATACTCAAGGTAAGTAAATTGCTTTTAAATGAAATAAAAACCAAAACAATGTTAATTTTTGTAAATATTTTTTTTCAGCCGGCTGCTTGCTCCGATTATCCGGGCTGCAAAATTGGTCTCCGATGGCCATCTTTGGGATCAAAATGGTCTTCCGACAGGACCAACGAAAGGAAGAGACATCTTTCTGCTTCATACTCAAGGTAAGTAAATTGCTTTTTAAATGAAATAAAAACCAAAACAATGATAATTTTTGTAAATAATTTTTTTCAGCCGGCTGCTTGCTCCGATTATCCGGGCTGCGAAATTGGTCTCCAGTGACCATCTACGGGATTGAATGGTCTTCCGACGGGACCAACGAAGGGAACAGACATCTTTCCAGTTCATACTCAAGGTAAGTAAATTGCTTTTAAATAAAAAAATTAAAGTCCTCTCCAGTGGATCAATTTTGAAGTAATTAGTTCCCAAAATTGAGCCGCTGGAGGAATCCGCTGATGCAACGCATGCCGATGCCGGATCCCGATGTCTATGTTTAAGGTAAAGTAAGGTTTTATTAAAAATAAGTAAAAGTTAAAGTTATTTTTAAGTTAAATTAAATTAAGTATGCAAAAACTAAATTTAAGTTAAAGTTAAGTAAAAGTTCGGCTTGAGTTGAAATTTAGTTAAAGTTTAGTTAAAGTTAAAGTTCATTTAAGTTATGTTAACGTTATGTTAAAGTTATGAAAAAGTTATCTTAAAGATAAGTTAAATTTAAAGTTAAGTAAGAGTAAAAGTTAAGTTAGAGTAAAAGTTAAGTTTAAGTTATGTTTGTTCAAGTAAAGTTAAGTTAAAGTTATGTTCAAAGTAAAGTTATGTGAAAGCGAAGGTAAAATTAAGTTAAAGTTAGGTTAAAATTAAGTTAGAGTTATGTTTATGGTTAAGGTAAATTAAGGTTCAGTTAATGTTAGGTTAAAGTTATGTTAAATTTAAGTTAAAATTACGTTAAGGTTATGTTAAAGTTTAGTTAAAGTTATGTTAGAGTTAAAGTTAAGTTAAAGTTATGTTAAATTTAAGTTAAAATTTAAAGTTAAGTTAAAGTTAAGTAAATGTTAGGTTAAAGTTATGCTAAAATTAAGTTACAATTATATTAATTTTATGTTGAAGTTTAGTTAAAGTTAAGTTAAGTTAAAGTTAAGTTAAAGTTAAGTTAAAGTTATGTTAAAGGTAAGTTAAAGTAATTTTCAAGTTAAAGTTATGTTAAACTTAAGTTAAAGTTATGTTATATGTAAGTTAAAGTTTTCTTAAAGTTAAAGTAATGTCAAAAAATAAATTAAATTTTTGTTAAATTTGGTTACATTTAAGTTAAAGTTTTGCTAAAATTATGTTCAAGTAAGGTTACAGTTAAGTTTTAGTTATTTTAAAGTTAAAGGTTTAAGTTATTTTTAAGTTAAAGTTAAGTTTAGGTCATTTTAAAGTTAAAGTTAAGTTTAAGTTATTTTAAAGTTTAAGTTAAGTTACAGTTATGTTGAAGGTAAGTTAAAGTTAAGTTAAAGTTAAGTTAAAGTTATGTTAAAGGTAAGTTAAAGTAATTTTCAAGTTAAAGTTATGTTAAACTTAAGTTAAAGTTGTGTTATTGGTAAGTTAAAGCTATCCTAAAGTTAAAGTTATGCTAAAAATAACTTAAATTTATGTTAAATTTGGTAAAATTTATGTTAAAGTTTTGCTTAAGTTAGGTTCAAGTAAAGTTAAAGTTAACTTAAAGTTATTTTAAAGTTAAAGTTAAGTTTAAGTTATTTTAAATTTAAAGTTAAGTTCAAGTTATTTTAAAGTTAAAGGTAAGTTTAATTAATGTTAAAGGTAAGTTAAAGTTATGTTAAAGTTGTGTTAAAGTTAAGTTAAAGTAATTTTATAGTTAAAGTTATGTTAAACTTAAGTTAAAGTTATGGTATAGGTAAGTTAAAGTTAAGCTAAAAATAAATTAAATTTATGTTATATTTGGTTAAGTTTAAGTTAAAGTTTTGCTAATATTATGTTAAAGTTTAAGTTAACTGAAAGTTAAGTTTAAGTTAACGTTAAGTTCAATTTAATTTAAAGTTAAAGTTAAGTTTAAGTTATTTTAAAGTTAAATTTGTGTTAAAGTTAAGTTTAAGTTATTTTAAAGTTAAAGTTATGTTAAACTTAAGTTAAAGTTCTGGTATAGGTAATTTAAAGTTAAGTTAAAGTTAAATTAACGTTAATTTAAAGTTATGTTAGAGTTTAGTTAATGTTATATTATGTTATGTTAAAGTATAAATTAACTTAAAGTTAAGTTTAAGTTAAAGTTAAAGTTAAAATCATTTTAAAATTAAAGTTATATTCAAGGTACAGTTATGGGATCGCTTAGTTAAAATTAAGTTAAAGTTATGTCAAAATTAAATTAGAGTTATGTTTCTGCTAAGTTAAGTTGAAGTTCAGTTAATGTTAGGATACAGTTATGTTGAATTTAAGTTAAAATTACGTTAAGGTTATGTTAAAGTTATGTTAAAGATAAGTTAAGTTAATATTAGGTTATAGTTAAGTTCAAGTTATGTTAATGTTAAAGTTATTTTAAATTTAAGATAAAATTTAAAGTTAAGTTAATGTTAGGTTAAAGTTATGTTAAGTTTGAGTTAAAATTAATTTGAGGTTGTGTTAAAGTTTAGTTCAAGTTAAGTTAAAGTTATTATAAAGTTAAAGTTAAGTTTAAGATCTATTTAATTAATGTTAGGTTACAGTTAAGTTCAAGCTATGTTAATGTTAAAGATATTTTAAATTTTAGATATAATTTAAAGTTAATTACAGTTAAGTTAATCTTAGGTTAAATTTATGGTAAATTTTAGTTAAAATTAATTTAAGGTTATATTAAAGTTTAGTTCAAGTTAGTTTAAAGTTATGTTAAAGTTAGGTTAAAGTTATTATAAAATTAAAGTTAAGTTAAAGATATGTTAAGTTAATGTTAGATTAAAGTTGAGTTAATGATATGTTAAATTTAAGTTTAAATTTATTTAAGGTTGTGTTGAAGTTAAGTTAAAATTAGGTTAAAGTAATGTTTAAGTAAACAAATAAGTTAATGTTTTGTTAAAGTTAAGTGTAAGTTAAGTTATAGTTACGTTAGAGTGAAGCTAAAATTAAAATAATTTTATAATTAAAGTAATGTTCAAGGTAAAGCTATGTGAAAGCTCAGTTAAAATTAAGTTAAAGTTATGTCAAAATTATGTGAGAGTTATATTAATGCTTAAGCTAAGTTAAGTTAATGTTAGGTTAAAGTTATGTTAAAGTTAAGTTAACATTAAATTAATGTTATGTTAAAGTTAAGTTAAAGTTAAGGTTAAGTTAAGTTAAAGTTATGTTAAAGTGAAGTTAAAGTTAAGTTAAAGTTAAGTTAAAGTTAAGTTAAAGTTAAGTTAAAGTTGAGTTAAGGTTAAGTTAAAGTTACGTTAAAGTTAAGTTAAAGTTAAGTTAAAGTTAAGTTAAAGTTAATTTAAAGTTAAGTTAAAGTTAAGTTAAAGTTAAGTTAAAGTTAAGTTAAAGTTAAGTTAAAGTTAAGTTAAAGTTAAGTTAAAGTTAAGTTAAAGTTAAGTTAAAGTTAAGTTAAAGTTAAGTTAAAGTTAAGTTAAAGTTAAGTTAAAGTTAAGTTAAAGTTAAGTTAAAGTTAAGTTAAAGTTAAGTTAAAGTTAAGTTAAAGTTAAGTTAAAGTTAAGTAATAGTTAAGTTATAGTTAAGTTATAGTTAAGTTAACGCTTAGTTAAAGTTAAGTTAAAGCTAGGTTAAAGTTAAGCTAAAGTTAATGTTAAGTTAACGTATTTTAAAGCTATATTGAAGATAAGTTAAAGTTATGTTATGTTATGCTCAAGTTATGTTTAAGTTAAGCTAAAGTTAAAGTAATGTTCAAGGTCAAGTTATGTGAAAGCTAAGTTAAAATTAAGTTAAAGTTATGTTCAAATTAAGTTAGAGTTATGTTAATGCTTAAGTTAAGTTAAAGTTCAGTTTGACGATCTTCGAATTTCCCTGAAGTTCTGTGTATTCCCAGAAATTCTGAGAATTTCTCTGAAGATCTTCGAAGTACCCTGAAGCACTAAAAATTTCTCTGAAAGTCTACAAAACTTCCTGAATTTCTGTAATTTTTTCTGAAGCTATAAAAATTTATCTGAAGATCTCCTTTAAGTTCTGCAAATTTCTCTGAGGATCAACAAACTTCCCTGAAATTCAGTATTTTTCCCTGAAGTTCTGCCAATTTGCCTAAAGCTCTGTGAACTGCCCTGAAGTACTGAAAATAACTCTTAAGATGTACGAGGATCTTTAAATTTATGTGATATTCCCTGAAGTTCTGTGAGTTTATCTAAGTTCTGCGAACTTCTCTGAAATTCTGTTCTATTAATTTCCCTAAGGAACTAAAAAATTATCTTAAATTTACGAACATCACTGTGGTTCTGTTAATTTCTCTGAAGATCTTCAAACTTCCCTGAAGATCTGTGAACATCCCTAAAGTACTGATTATTTCTCTAAACGACGACAAACATTGCTGTAGTTCTGTAAATTCCTCAGAAGTTCTACGAACTTCCCTGATTTTCTTTTGATTTATCTAAAGATTTCAGAACTTACCTGAAGATTTTTGAACTTCCCTGAAGTTTTTTTTAACTTACCTGAAGTTTTTTAAAACTTCCTTGAAGTTTTTTAAGCTTCCCTGAAGTTTTTTAAACTTCCATGAAGTTTTTTTTTTTTAATTTCCCTAAAGTTCTGCTAATTTCTCTGAAGATCTACGACCTTCGGTGTAGTACACAGCAAAAAAATGTAATATCGATCAATGTAATTCGAGCTGAAGTATGAAATAATGATGTAATAGCAAAAAACAGATACAATATTACATCAATGGATGTAATTCAGTTCGCAAAATCGATGTACATCGTACAACGTTATATTACACAACCGATGGATTGACCTGGTTGCAGCAGTTTGGATGTAATATTCAACAACTTTTTTTTCTGTGTAACATCTTCAAAACAATTTCAGATTATTCTGCGTTCTGAAGCAATTTTTAAACGACTTCAATTCGATTTTTGATCAGATGTTGGTCCTCAGAATAATTCCTGACCTCTTCGAAGAATATCTCAAGATTTTAATATCTAATCCTTATCCACCTGACCACTTCGAATATTTTCGAAACTACTTTATTTGAATTTCTGATCAGTTCTAGGTCTTCGAAAAAAATCCTGCTTATTATGATCTCTTGTAGTAATATCCGAAAAGTTTCAATTGAATTATTGATCAGTTTTAGGTTCTCAGAATAATACCTGATCAATTTGGCCTATTCAAAGAATATCAAAAGGACATCGTTTGAATTTCTGTTCAGCAGTAGGTCTTCAGAATAATTATTAACTTAAATTAAATTAAATCCCGCAATTTTCTGATGTTTATAGAACTACCCTGTTCTAGCAGTTATTCGAACTTTCCTGAAAATGTACATTTACCGCTGTACCGTTATGCCGCTGTCCTGGAGTCATTGGGTTCGGCCCTGGCTCATAGACATTTCAAAGTCAACAATGTCTGCATGATGTTTATACATCGGTTCAAACTATGCGTATTGATAAGTTTTCTGAAAAGATTTGGATCTAGGTACATAGTTTGCTTTGATAGTCTTTCACAGTTTCTCTAGCATTCTCTAGTCTTAGCTCATTAGACTTTAAAAGCTGTGTTTTACTTATTTCCCCTTTTTCAACCGCTCATCTTAATTTTTACTTCAAAATCCTTGGATAAATCTTCAATTCGGCTTTATTTTCTTGTTTATTTTCTATCGGTCTATGTTCTGCAACCGAGTGGCAACCACTAACGCCAGGGAGGCAACTGAGCACCTGGACTCATCAACTCAATGGCCAGGACCCATGGCTGTGCTTCTTTTCGAAGGAAGGCATGACACCACCAAAGCAACCAAGGAAGTCATCAATCACCACCAACAGACGAGTTTCCTTTGTGGTTCGACACATGGACGGAGCATTTGTGTTTTGATAAAGTATATAAATGATTGGGGTATTTCACTAAAATTTTACGCGACCCCTAGTTTTCACTCTGCCACAGACCTTAAGGGTAACCCTTATTAGATCCTCTTGCGTTGCATTGACGTAAATTTTACAGTTAGACAATATATTTAGCTGCCGCTTTACCGCATTGCGTCAGATCCGGATCTAATGTGGGTGGTCCTGTAAATTTGGAAACTTGATCATGTAAACACTAGGCATCATTGTCTGGTAGTTCGTTCAAAAATGATACAACAATCGTCAAGCTCGCTGTAACGTCACCTAGTGCCTCGTCATCCACGAATTGGCGCCTATGTCAGTAGTCTAATAACTCTTAGCGCGCTGATGGCATGGTTCCAATGCCGCATAGAGAGTTGCTACAATGATATTAGGTTAGCTAAGGTCAGTTAACTGACTGGTGGGGAACGGGAGCTTTAGCAATGACTATTATGTATGCATTTCTATAACGTTATCTAACAACAATGGTGTGTACTGTTTACAAAATCATGTTTGTAATTCTAATGTGTTGTATGGTTGAAAGCATTTGAAAAAGTTAGATTCTGATGTTTTGCACAGTTGAAAACTTCAGAAAACAATAAAATTTGGGTACAATTGAAAGCATCTGAAAAATGACTGATTCTAATATTTTGTACAACTGAATACATTAGAAAGCATCCATATTTGAAAACATCTGAACAACGTTTAGTACATAGTACGTTAGAACTGTTTCATACATTTGAAAACATCAGAGAACTATAAGCTGTAGGTACAATTGAAAACATCCGAGAAAAAAATTTGTTTGTACATATAAAAACATGCCAAAATCGTTTGATTCTAATGTCACACGATTTAAATTCTTGATGTCAAAACAACATTACAATAGCAAAATTTTGTTCGAAAATGTTTAATGTGTTGGATGTGAAAATACCCATGATGGGTATTTGATACTTTTTCTTAAACCGGAAGCCACAAACTTGGATTTCAAAATGGCTTTCGTTATCGATTTCGGTCTCTAGAGATAACCCTGATTAAAAAAATACTCATATTGATGGGTATTGTACAGTATTTCCCACATTTCATAAATCGGAAGCGGCCATTTTAAATTGTAGCCGGATATCGATTTTTGACCTCTAGACCTCGCTGCAATTCCAAAAATACCCATATTGACGGGCATTTTATAGTATTTCGCACTTTTTCTGATACCGGAAGCCACTATCTTTCATTTCAAACCTCGACCTCGGCGTCACCCTGATTCCAGAAATATCCATATTGATGGATATTTGACGTATTTCCCTATTTTTCTAAAACTGGAAGCAGCCATATTTGATTTCAAAATGACGTCGAATATCAATTTCCTCTAGACATCACCCCGATTTTAAAAATACCCATTTTGATAGATATTTGACAGTATTTCCCTATTTTCTGAAACCGGAAGCGACCATCTTCGATTTCAAAATGGCTGAGGAACCTTTTTACGTCACCCCGATCCCAAAAATACCCATATTGTTGGTATTTGTCTATTCGGATGTGGCCAAAGTGGTTCTAGGAACTAAATTTGAGTTCCATTGAAACAGAAATTGAATTCTCATGTAATTTGATATGTCGCATGATGGGTTTGACCTTAATCAGATGATGGCTTCTTCCACCGGGACACCCGGAATGTGTCCGGATTAGGCCAAAGTGGTTCCTGTTACTAAATTTGAGTTCCTTTGAACTAGTCTATGAATTCTCATGTAATTTGATGTGTCGCATGATGGGTTTGACCCTAATCAGATGTTGGCCTCTTCCCCCGGGACACCCGGAATATGTCGGAATGTTGCCAAAGTGGTTCTTGGAACTAGATTTGAGTTCTATTAAACCAGAAATTGAATTCTCATGTATTTTGATGTGTCGCATGATGGGTTTGACCCTAATCAGATGTTGACCTCTTCCCCCGCGACACCCGGAATATGTCCGGATGTGGCCAAAGTGGTTCTAGGAACTAAATTTGAGTTCCATTGAACTAGTCTTTGAATTCTCATGTAATTTGATGTGTCGCATGGTGGGTTTGACCCTAATCAGATGTTGGCCTCTTCCCCCGGGACACCCGGAATATGTCCGGATGTGGCCAAAGTGGTTCTTGGAACTAGATTTGAGTTCCATTGAACCAGAAATTGAATTCTTATGTATTTTGATGTGTCGCATGATTTGTTTGACCCTAATCAGATGTTGGCCTCTTCCCCCGGGACACCCGGAATGTATCCAGACGTGGCCAAAGTGGTTCTTGGAACTAGATTTGAGTTCCATTGAACTAGTCTTTGAATTCCTGTGTATTTTGATGTGTTACATGATGGGGTTAGTTTGTAAGATATTATTGTTAGGTTAAGATCTATTTAATAAAAAAAAAAAACATATGTTAGTTATAAGAATAAGATAAATAAAGATTATTGATGAAGTCATGTTCATGCTTCAACAGTTTTTATTTTTATTAATTTAAAACCCATTGAAAAAGAAAATGGTGGTGAACAACCGGAAGCGCGCCGGGGCGCCTGGGGGCGGACAAAATGGCCGAAACGATCAGTTTTTTGACAGGTATCGTTTTCGCCTCAGGCGCCCAAATGTTGCAAATATGGTCGCCCCCGGCGCGCCGGCGACCAAATTTGGACCAAGCGGCGCCGCGAGGTTCGAGTCGCCCAAGTCCGCCCCGTCCGCCGAGCGGTCCGGGGGCGAGCCGTGGGCGACTAGCCCGCTGTATGTGGGTTTTTGTTCAGTAGATGAACAAACCCACACGAATTGCCGGCGAAAAAGTGACGTCATTTGACATTGAGCGACTTGAAGACTGATCGTTCGCCCTTTGTCCGGGATGCGGACGAAGGGCGACTCGCCCCGCTAGAGTTATTTCATCCGCCGGGCGACCAAATGGCGCTCCGGGATCCGGACGAAAGGCGACTCGCCCCGCTAGAGTAATTTCATGCGCCGGGCTACCAAATGGCGGATGGAACTTAGCCATTTTTTTGTGATTTTTTTTCGCGGCGGCTGTCAGTCATCTTTTTATATCGTGCGAGTGGAGAAGTGTTTTTTTTTTATCCGCGCCACGAAAATGGCCTCCGATGGCCATCTTGGGATAGCAGCTAATGGAATATGGAAGGTAAATATGGTAAATATTCTACATGCAAATTGATGTTGACATTTTTTTTTCAGCCAGATCCAATTTCGGATTATCGGAGGTAGAGCTGGCGACAAGAAGTTGAATAGGGTAAGTATTAAACTGTTTGTGTTATTAATTGACATAATTTTTGAAAATTGATCCGCTGGAGGAATCCGGCTAAGTTAAGCATTCTTACTGATGCAACGCATCAATAAGGATGTTTAATTCATCCGGATTCCTCCGGCGGATCAATTTTGATGTAATTGTTTTTCAAAATTGATCCGCTGGAGGAATCCGGCTGAGTTGAGCATCCTTATTGATGCGTTGCATCAGTTAGGATACATAACTCAACCGGATTCCTCCAACGGATAAATATTGGAAAGTAATTACAAATTCTAACAGACAGATGAAAAATTTGATGATTTTTTAAAATACTTTTTTTCAGACGACTGCTTCCACTAATTACGCCGGCTGCTTCCACTGATCCGCTGGAGGAATCCGGCTGAGTTAAGCATCTTTACTGATGCAACGCATGCCGATGCCGGATCCCGATGTTTATGTTTAAGGTAAAGTTAAGTTAATTTTTTATTAAAATTAAGTAAAAGTAAAAGTTATTTCAATGTTAAGTTAAATTAAGTATGTAACAACTAAATTAAAGTTAAAATTATGTTGAAGTTAAGTTAAAGTTCGGCTAATTAAGTTAGAGTTATGTTAATTTCATGCTTCAATTATGTTAAAGTAAAGTTAAAGTTAAGTTAATGTTATGTTAAATTTAAAGTTCTGTTAATAGTAAGATAAACATTTGTTAAAACAAAAGTTAAAATTTAGTTAATGTTACGTTAAAGTTAAGTTAAAGGTAAGTTACAGTTATGTTTATGTTAAGATAAAGTTAAGTTAATTTATGTTTAAGATAAAGTTAAGTTAAAGGTAAGTTAAAGTTATGTTGAAGTAAAGTTAACGTTAAGTTAAAGTTAAGTAAAATTTAAGTTAACGTTAAGTTAATGGTAAGTTAAAATTATGTTAAGGTGAAGTTTATTCAAATTTATGTATAAGTTATGTTAAAGTTAACTTTAAATTAAATTTAAATTAAATTTATGTTAAAGTTCCGTTAAAGTTATGGTAATGTTAAGTTATAATTAATTTAAATTTAAAGTTATGTTAAAGTTAAAGTTATGCTAAAAATAAATTAAATTTATGTTGAATTTGTTTCAATTTAAGGTGAAGTTTTGCTAAAATTATGTTCCAGTAAATTTAAGTTAAAGTTATGCTATAGGTAAGTTAAAGTTAAGTTAAGTTAAATTTAAGTTAAGTTTAGTTAACGTTATGTTAAAGTTAAAGTTGATGCTTAAAGTTAAGTTAAAGTTCAGTAAATTTTAGGATAAAGTTATGTTAAATTTAAGTTAAAATTACGTTTAGTTAAAGTTAAGTTAAAGTTATGTTAAGTTAATGTTCGGTTTGAGTTAAAGTTATGTTAATGTTAAAGTAATGTTAAATTTAAGTTAAAATTTAAGGTTAAGTTAATGTTAGGTTAAAGTTATGTTAAATTTAAGTCAAAATAAAGTTAAGGTTATGTTAAAGTTTATTTAAAGTTAAGTTAAATTTTAGTTAAAGTTAAGTTAAGTTTAAGTTAAGTTTAAGTTAAATTTAAGTTAAGTTTAAGTTAAGTTTAAGTTAAGTTTAAGTTAAGTTTAAGTTAAGTTTAAGTTAAGTTTAAGTTAAGTTTAGGTAATCTTAACGTTATGTTAAAGTTCAGTTAAAGTTAAGTTAAAGTTAAGTTAAAATTAAGTTAAAGTTAAGTTAAAGTTAAGTTAAAGTTAAGTTAAAATTAAGTTAAAGTTAAGTTAAAGTTAAGTTAAAGTTAAGTTAAGTTAAATTTAAGTTAAAGTTAAATTAAAAATAAGTTAAAGTTGAGTTAAAGTTGAATTAAATTAAGTTAAAATTAAGTTTAGGTTAAGTTAAAGTTCAGTTAAAGTTAAGTTAAAGTTAAGTTAAAGTTAAGTTAAAGTTAAGTTAAAGTTAAGTTAAAGTTAAGTTAAAGTTAAGTTAAAGTTAAGTTAAAGTTAAGTTAAAGTTAAGTTAAAGTTAAGTTTAAATGAAGTTAAAGTTAAGCTAAAGTTAAGTTAAAGTTAAGTTAAAGTTAAGTTAAAGTTAAGTTAAAGTTGAGTTAAGTTAAAGTTAAGTTAAAGTTAAGTTAAAGTTAAGTTAAAGTTAAGTTAAAGTTAAGTTAAAGTTAAGTTAAAATGAAGTTAAAGTTAAGTTAAAGTTAAGTTTAAGTTAAGTTAAAATTAAGTTAAAGTTAAGTTAAAGTTAAGTTAAAGTTAAGTTAAAGTTAAGTTAAAGTTAAGTTAAAGTTAAGTTAAAGTTAAGTTAAAGTTAAGTTAAAGTTAAGTTAAAGTTAAGTTAAAATTGAGTTAAAGTTAAGTTAAAGTTGAGTTAAAGTTGAGTTAAAGTTGAGTTAAGTTAAGTTAAAGTTATGTTAAAGTTAAGTTAAAGTTAAGTTAAAGTTGAGTTAAAGTTAAGTTAAATTTAAGTTAAGTTAAGTTAACGTTATGTTAAAGTTAAAGTTATGTTAAAGTTAATGCTTAAGTTAAGTTAAAGTTCAGTTAATTTTAGGATAGAGTTATGTTAAATTTAAGTTCAAATTATGTTAAGTTAAAGTTAAGTTAAAGATATGTTAAGTTAATGTTCGGTTTAAGTTAAAGTCATGTTAATGTTAAAGTTATGTTTAATTTAAGCTAAAATTTAAAGTTAAGTTAAAGTTAAGTTAAAGTTAGGTTAAAGTTATGTTAAAATTTAAGTTATGTTAAAATTAAGTCAAAGTTAAGTAAAGGTTATGTTAAAGTTTATTTAAAGTTAAGTTAAAATTTAGTTGAAGTTAAGTTAAAGTTAAGTTAAAATTGAGTTAAAGTTAAGTTAAAGTTAAGTTAAAGTTAAGTTAAAGTTAAGTTAAAGTTAAGTTAAAGTTAGGTTAAAGCTTAGTTAAAGTTAAGTTAAAGTTAAGTTAAAGTTAAGTTAAAGTTAAAGTTAAAGTTAAGTTAAAGTTAAGTTAAAGTTTAGTTAAGTTTAAGTTAAGTTTAAGTTAAATTAAAGTTAAGTTTAAGTTAAGTTTAAGTTAAGTTTAAGTTAAGTTTAGGTTATCTTAACGTTATGTTAAAGTAAAAGTTAATGCTTAAGTTAATGTTAGGATAAAGTTAAAATTACGTTAAGGTTTTGTTTAAGTTAAAGATATGTTAAGTTAATGTTCGGTTAAAGATAAAGTTATGTTAATGTTAAAGTTATGTTAAATTTAAGTTAAAATTTAAAGATAATTTTAGTTTAAAGTTATGTTAAAAATAAAGTAATGTTAAAATTTAAGTTAAAGTTAAGTTAAAGTTAAGTTAAAGTTAAGTTAAAATTAAGTTAAAGTTAAGTTAAAGTTAAGTTAAAGTTAAGTTAAAGTTAAGTTAAACTTAAGTTAAAGTTGAGTTAAAGTTGAGTTAAGTTAAAGTTAAGTTGAAGTTAAGTTAAAATGAAGTAAAAGTTAAGTTAAAGGTAAGTTAAAGTTAAGTTAAAGTTAAGTTAAAGTTAAGTTAAAGTTAAGTTAAAGTTAAGTTAAAGTAAAGTTAAAGTTAAGTTAAAGTTAAGTTAAAGTTAAGTTAAAGTTAAGTTAAAGTTAAGTTAAAGTTAAGTTAAAGTTAAGTTAAAGTTAAGTTAAAGTTGAGTTAAAGTTAAGTTAAAGTTAAGTTAAAGTTAAGTTAAAGTTAAGTTAAAGTTAAGTTAAAGTTAAGTTAAAGTTAAGTTAAAGTTAAGTTAAAGTTAAGTTAAAGTTAAGTTAAAGTTAAGTTAAAGTTAAGTTAAAGTTAAGTTAAAGTTAAGTTAAAGTTAAGTTAAAGTTAAGTTAAAGTTAAGTTAAAGTTAAGTTAAAGTTAAGTTAAAGTTAAGTTAAAGTTAAGTTAAAGTTAAGTTAAAGTTAAGTTTAAATGAAGTTAAAGTTAAGTTAAAGTTAAGTTAAAGTTAAGTTAAAGTTGAGTTAAAGTTAAGTTAAAGTTAAGTTAAAGTTAAGTTAAAATTGAGTTAAAGTTAAGTTAAAGTTGAGTTAAAGTTGAGTTAAGTTAAGTTAAAGTTATGTTAAAGTTAAGTTAAAGTTAAGTTAAAGTTGAGTTAAAGTTAAGTTAAATTTAAGTTAAGTTAAGTTAACGTTATGTTAAAGTTAAAGTTATGTTAAAGTTAAAGTTAATGCTTAAGTTAAGTTAAAGTTCAGTTAATTTTAGGATAGAGTTATGTTAAATTTTAGTTCAAATTATGTTAAGTTAAAGTTAAGTTAAAGATATGTTAAGTTAATGTTCGGTTTAAGTTAAAGTTATGTTAATGTTAAAGTTATGTTTAATTTAAGCTAAAATTTAAAGTTAAGTTAAATTTAAGTTAAAGTTAGGTTAAAGTTATGTTAAAATTTAAGTTATGTTAAAATTAAGTCAAAGTTAAGTAAAGGTTATGTTAAAGTTTATTTAAAGTTAAGTTAAAATTTAGTTGAAGTTAAGTTAAGTTTAACTTAAGTTTACGTTAAGTTTAAGTTTAACTTAAGTTTAAGTTAAGTTTAAGTTAAATTATCCCGTAATTTAATAATCGTTTAATAAATGTAGAATAGTGTCTAATGAAACATTATTTCACATAATAATCAAGCGTCTATATACACCTTTATATCATCGCTGTTTAAGGAAGTAATGATGTCTTATTAACGCTGAATAATCAAAAATTTGATCGAATAAGCTCTGTTACAATTTTTGTAAGTCGAAGAGAAGCTTCTCGACATACCTTATTCAACACCAAATACTTCGAATAAATTCTCCAGATTTGTGTGAACAAAGCCTGAACAGAGGTTAATATTTAAAATAGTACAAGTATTATTAAGCATGAAGTGATATAAAATAGTCAAGAAGTCGTTTCTTCAATAGGCAATTGTTTGTTGGGAAGTAAATGTTAGGTTAAAGTTATGTTAAAATTGATTTTTGGCCTCTATTCGTGACCCAAATTCCAAAAATACCCATATTTATGGACTTTTGAAATTATTTTTCACTTTTTATGAAACTGGAAGCCGCCACATTTGATTTCAAAATGGCATCGGATATCGATTTTCTCTAGACGACAACCTCCAAAAACCTTCGAAAAATCCCATATTGATTGATATTTGATAGTAATTCCCAATCTCTTCTTGGATCTCGGAATTCAAAATGGCGTCGTATGCCTATTTCCAATCTCTAGACGTCACCCGATCCCAAAAATACCCATTTTATAGATAATTGGCAGCATTCCCAATTTTTTTTAAACCAGAAGCCGCCATCTTTAATTTCAAAAACTTATCGGATATTGATTAGTGGCCTTTAGTCATTAGCCCAATTCTAAAAATACCCATATTTATGGATATTTGACACTTTTTCTGCAACAGGAATCCTCCACCTTGGATTTCAAAGTAGCGTCGGATATCGATTTCCTATATCTACACGTCACCCCGATTCCAAAAATACCCATATCGATGTCAATGGTATCAACGGTATATGACAATATATCCCATATTTGATTTAAAAATGGCGTCGGATATCGATTTCCAGTTGATTGTAGATTGTAGATTGTAGTAGAGTTGGAAACTTGATCATGTAAACACTACGCATCATTGTCTGGTAGTACGTTAAAAAATGATACAACAATCGTCAAGTTCGCTGTAACGTCACCTAGTGCCTCGTCATCCACGAATTGGCGCCTATGTCAGTAGTCTAATAACTCTTAGCGCGCTGATGGCATGGTTCCAATGCCGCATAGAGAGTTGCTACAATGATATTAGGTTAGCTAAGGTCAGTTAACTGACTGGTGGGGAACGGGAGCTTTAGCTATGACTATTATGTATGCATTTCTATAACGTTATCTAACAACAATGGTGTGTACTGTTTACAAAATCATGTTTGTAATTCTAATGTGTTGTATGGTTGAAAGCATTTGAAAAAGTTAGATTTTAATGTTTTGCACATTTGAAAACATCCGAAAACAATAAGTTCTTAGTACAATTGAAAACACCCGAAAATCATTTTGTTTTAATGTCTTGTACATTTGACAACATCAGAAAGCATCTACATTTGAAAACACCCGAAGAACGTTAAATTTTAACGTTTTGTACGTCTAAAATCATCTAAAAAATAAAAATTCGATTAAAATTCTCGACGTCAGAACAACATTTGAATAGCAAAATTTTATTTCACGTTACATCTAAATAGCAATGTTGCTGATGTAGACATCAAACGTTAGGCAAACGTAAATTTTTATTCGGGTTCCCCCGGGACACCCGGAATATGTCCGCATGTGGCCAAAGTGGTTCTTGTTCTGGTTCTTGTAGTGGTTTGAGTTCCATTGAACCAGAAATTGAATTCTGATGTATTTTGATGAGTCGCATTATGGGTTTGACCATAATCAGATGTTGGCCTCTTCCCCCGGGACACCCGGAATGTGTCCGGATGTGGCCAAAGTGGTTCTAGGAACTAGATTTGAGTTCCATTAAACCAGTCGTTGAATTCTCATGTAATTTGATGTGTCGCATGATGGGTTTGGCCCTAATCAGATGTTGGCCTCTTCCCCCGGGACACCCGGAATATGTCCGGATGTGGCCAAAGTGGTTCTTGGAGCTAGATTTGAGTTCCATTGAACCAGAAATTGAATTCTCATGTATTTTGATGTGTCGCATGATGGGTTTCACCCTAATCAGATGTTGGCCTCTTCCCCCGGGACACCCGGAATGTGTCCGGATGTGGCCAAAGTGGTTCTAGGAACTAGATTTGAGTTCCATTAAACCAGCCGTTGAATTCTCATGTAATTTGATGTGTCGCATGATGGGTTTGGCCCTAATCAGATGTTGGCCTCTTCCCCCGGGACACCCGGAATATGTCCAGATGTGGCCAAAGTGGTTCTAGGAACTAAATTTGAGTTCCATTGAACCAGAAATTGAATTCTCATGTATTTTGATGTGTCGCATGATTTGTTTGACCCTAATTAGATTTTTACCTCTTCCTCCCGGACACCCGGAATGTGTTCCGGATGTGGCCAAAGTGGTTCTTGGAACTAGATATGAGTTCCATTGAACCAGAAATTGAATTCTCATGTAATTTGATGTGTCGCATGATGGGTTTGGCCCTAATCAGATGTTGGCCTCTTCCCCCGGGACACCCGGAATATGTCCGGATGTGGCCAAAGTGGTTCTTGGAACTAGATTTGAGTTCCATTAAGCCAGTCGTTGAATTCTCATGTATTTTGATGAGTCGCATTATGGGTTTGACCATAATCAGATGTTGGCCTCTTCCCCCGGGACACCCGGAATGTGTCCGGATGTGGCCAAAGTGGTTCTAGGAACTAGATTTGAGTTCCATTAAACCAGTCGTTGAATTCTCATGTAATTTGATGTGTCGCATGATGGGTTTGGCCCTAATCAGATGTTGGCCTCTTCCCCCGGGACACCCGGAATGTGTCCGGATGTGGCCAAAGTGGTTCTAGGAACTAAATTTGAGTTCCATTGAACCAGAAATTGAATTCTCATGTAATTTGATGTGTCGCATGATTTGTTTGACCCTAATCAGATGTTGGCATCTTCCCCCGGGACACCCGGAATATGTCCGGATGTGGCCAAAGTGGTTCTTGGAACTAAATTTGAGTTCCATTGAACCAGAAATTGAATTCTCATGTAATTTGATGTGTCACATGATTTGTTTGACCCTAATCAGATGTTGGCCTCTTCCCCCGGGACACCCGGAATATGTCCGGATCTGGCCAAAGTGGTTCTTGGAACTAAATTTGAGTTCCATTGAACCAGAAATTGAATTCTCATGTAATTTGATGTGTCGCATGGTGGGTTTGACCCTAATCAGATGCTGGCTGCATCCCCCGGGACACCCGGAATGTGTCTCGATGTGGCCAAAGTGGTTCTTGGAACTAGATTTGAGTTCCATTGAACTAGTAATTAAATTGTCATGTATTTTGATGTGTCGCATGATGCGGTTGACTTAGCTTGTAAGATATTATTGTTAGGTTAAGATCTATTTAATAAAAAAAACATATGTTAGTTATAAGAATAAGACAAATAAAGTTTATTGATGAAGTCATGTTCATGCTTCAACTGTATTTAGTTTTATTAATTTAAAACCCATTGAAAAAGAAAATGGTGGTGAACAACCGGAAGCGCGCCGGGGCGCCTGGGGGCGGACAAAATGGCCGAAACGATCAGTTTTTTTACAGGTATCGTTTTCGCCTCAGGCGCCCAAATGTTGCAAATATGGTCGCCCCCGGCGCGCCGGCGACCAAAATTGGACCAAGCGGCGCCGCGAGGTTCGAGTCGCCCAAGTCCGCCCCGTCCGCCGAGCGGTCCGGGGGCGAGCCGTGGGCGACTAGCCCGCTGTATGTGGGAAAGTTCACCCGTGCACTCGTCAATTGGCACAGCGTAAAGCATGGCCGGTCTAAAGACTTGTTTAAATATTAGAAGTTTATTCGTCAGGCAAAGTTTGGATTTCCTGTTTATAAGAGGATACAAACATTTAATATATTTGTACCATTTGGCTTGAATGCCCTCAATGTGATCTTTAAAAGTTAATTTTTGGTCAAGTATTAATCCAAGATATTTCACTTAATTTGACCAGGAAATTGGAACTCCGTTCATAGTGACTATGTGACTACTACTAGGTTTCAAAAACGAAGCTCTTGGCTTGTGTGGAAATATTATAAGTTGAGTTTTGGAAGCGTTGGGAGAAATCTTCCATTTTTGTTAATAAGAAGAGAAAATATCTAAACTTTTCTGCAGTCTGCTGCAAATAACACGAAGACTTCTTCCTTTAGCGGAAATGCCTGTGTCGCTGTGTCATCAGCGAACAAAGATTTGTGGCAACCCTGAGGCAAATCAGGGAGGTCCGAAGTGAAAATGTTATACAATATAGGCCCAAGAATGCTACCCTGAGGAACTCCTGCACTAACAGGTAGTCGATTAGATTTGGAATTTTGATAATTTACCTGTAGAGTTCTGTCAGTTAAATAATTTTGAACTAATTTCATAATATAAAGTGGAAAATTAAACTTTTTCAATTTAGCAATCAAACCTTCATGCCAAACACTGTCGAATGCTTTTTCTATGTCTAGAAGAGCAACTCCAGTTGAGTGGCCTTCCGATTTGTTTGAACGAATTAAATTGGTAACTCTTAAGAGTTGATGAGTAGTTGAATGCCCATGGCGAAATCCAAACTGCTCATCTGCAAAAATTGAGTTCGTATTGATGTGACGCATCATTCTATTCAAAATTATCTTTTCAAAAAGTTTACTTATTGAAGAAAGCAAACTTATTGGGCGGTAGCTAGAAGCTTCAACTGGATTTTTATCCGGCTTCAAAATTGGAACAACTTTTGCATTTTTTCATTTATCAGGAAAGTATGCCAAATGGAAACATCTGTTAAATAATTTTACCAAGAAAGACAAGGTACTCTCTGGGAGTTTTTTGATGAGGATATAGAAAATTCCATCATCACCTGGAGCTTTCATATTTTGAAACTTTTTAGTTATAGACCTTACTTCGTCCAAATCAGTCCCCCAGGAATCATCAAAAATATTTTCCCGAGAGAAAATATTCAGAAAATCCCCAGCAACCTGATTCTCAATAGGACTAGTAAGACCCAAACTGAAATTATGGGAACTCTCGAATTGCTTAGCAAGTTTCTGAGCTTTTTCCAAATTTGTGATCAAAATTTTACCACCTTCTTTAAGCGCTGGAATAGGCTTTTGAGGTTTTTTTCAAAATTTTTGTGAGTTTCCAAAAGGGTTTGGAACTCGGGTCTAATTTAGAAATATTATTTTCAAAAGTTTTGTTCCTCAGGGCAGAGAATTGCTTTTTAATTTGTTTTTGCAAATCCCGCCAGATAACCTTCATGGCAGGATCGCGTGTTCTTTGATATTGTCTCCTACGGACATTTTTAAGACGGATCAAGAGCTGAAGATCGTCGTCTATTATAATTGAATCGAATTTAACCTCGCATTTTGGTACTGAGGCAGCTCTTGCTGCAACTATAGAAGCAGTCAGAGATTCAAGAGCATAATTAATTTCATCTTTGGTTTGCAAAGGAATGTTTGGATCGAAGTTATATTCCATAAATGTTCGATACTGCTCCCAATCAGCTCTATGGTAATTGAAAGTAGAGCTGTTGGGATTACAAATTATTTCTTGGGATATTTCAAAAGTTACTGGAAGGTGATCAGAACCGAAGTCAGCATGGGTAACCAGTTGGCTACAAAGTTGACATGAATCAGTTAAGACCAAATCAATAGTGGAGGGATTTCTTGCAGAAGAAAAGCATGTTGGGCTGTCTGGATATTGAATAGTGTAATAACCTGCAGAACAATCATCAAATTGAATATTACCATTGGAATTGCTTTGAGCATTATTCCATGAGCGGTGTTTTGCATTAAAATCACGAATAATGAAGAATTTAGACCTATGACGGGTAAGTTTCTGGAGGTCACCCTTGAGAAAATTCTTTTTCTAGCCTACGCATTGGAATGGCAAATAGGCAGCTATAAACGTAAGTTGTCCAAATTTTGTTTCAACAGAAACTCCCAAAGTTTCAAAAACTTTGGTTTCAAATGAAGAAAGAATTTTATGTTTGATTCGTCTATGAATAATGATGGCAACGCCACCACAGGGTCCATCAAGACGATCATTTCTATAAATTAAGTAATTTGCGTCCTTCTTAACCTTATGGTCAGGTTTAAGGAACGTTTCAGTTATAACGGCAATATGCACGTTATGAACTCTCAAAAAGTTAAATAGCTCGTCTTCATTATCTTTAAGAGATCGAGCATTCCAATTTACAATATTTAATGCTTTAAAATCCATTACTGAATTTTAAAGTCATGACAACATTACTTGCAAATTTTACTCCAGTTTGAATAGCATCAAACATGGAGTTAGATTTAAGCATATCAGAAATCATGTCAATTAATGATTTCTGTAAAAATTCCATTTTAGGGGCAGTAATGCTTCCTAAGTCAAAATTGTCAAAATATCCGTTAGAATTACTTTGGTTAGTATTTTGATTTCTACCCAGTTGCAATAGCAGCATAGGTAGCTCCATTAACTCGCTGAACATTGTAAGCAGCGAGGGGAGTAGGTACAGATGAAACATTTGAAGCAGGGGTGATATTTGTACCTACGGGTACGAATGTAAAATTTGTTCCTCGCTGACCGTTGTTAACAGCAGAGGAATTTGTACCTGATCGGAAACGTGGAGCGTTTCTTACCTGTCGGTTAGAACGAGATTGTAGGATCGCTTTGCGAGTCTTACATTCCCAAAAATTGGATTTGTGGTTTTCATCACAATTTGAACATTTAAATTTCTTAGGATCTTCCTTCACAGAACAGTCGTCCTTTGCGTGAGAGGAATCACCACAATTCATGCATTTAGCTGGCATGTAGCAATTTTTAGTTCCGTGACCCCATCCCTGGCACTTACGGCACTGAGTGAGGTTTTGGAAATTTCCTCCAGTCTTCCTGAAGTGTTTCCACTTCACTCGGACATGGAGCATAAGGCTAGCTTTTTCTAAGGCCTTAAGGTTGTTTAGTTCACTAGACTGAAGTGAACTAAATAAAAACCATTAGAAATCCCGTTGCGCGAATCGCCAGGACGGGATTTCATTTTCATTTTGATTACTTGGAGTGGCACAACTCCAAGTAATTTTGCCAGTTCATCTTTGATCTGATCCAGGGATTCACCACTGGGCAGTCCTTTCATGACAACCTTGAACACACGTTCAGTTTTGGTGTCGTAAGTAAAAAAATTGTGCTTCTTCTCAGTAAGATACTTGAGAAGACATTTAAATCCGTCCAAGGTTTCAGCCAATACACGGCATTCACCCCGACGTCCAATTTGTAGAGAAAACTTAACTTTCACGAAGTTCAAAAGTTCCATGCGAAGAGCATGGAAATCGGGAGTGGTTATCACAATAGGGGGAATCTTTTCCTTCTTGGCATTAAGCCAGGAAAGTATACTAGAATTTTTCTTGGATGATGGATCATTCTCATCATCCGTGAGCAAATCAAATTGATTACTCAAATTAATTTCTTCAGAAGGGGGGTCAAGAGTTTGCCCCTTTCTTTTGCGTTTAGGCGCCATGGCGGCAGTAAATTTTTATCCAAATCGACTTCCAAGCAGATTACTATAAGAATCTGAAGGATCGAAGAGGAATTTTCCAAATCGATATCCAAGAAGGATTACTTCGGGTAGGGTCCAAACAAGGATCGAAGAGGAATAAGAGTTGAACAAGGTAGAAAATTTTTTACAGGTTGAGCACTGAAAAGTGCTGTTTAAATTTGTTGTAGCGTTAGGTAGTAGTAACACTTCCTTCAGCAAAAAGCAAATAGATCCGCACGGCAAGAGAGCACGATGCGGACTGGCATCTCTTCGCTTACTTCATCGGTTTCGTCCACCACCGTGCTATCCGGAACACACAGGTACAGAACGACATGCGGTTGCCACTGCGGATCCTTGAGTACTCTCAACTGCGATCTATGCGCCATCGCTTTTGCGCTTCCAATTTGTACCTGAAAGACATTTTTAGAAAACCTTTTTAAGAAGCTTGCTCTTAACCATCTCGCATGGAGGTTTGAGTTGTGATTCTTATACCACAGTTCATCACCCGTCATCAGACTATCTAGTGCATCATATTTCTTTGAGATTTTCCCACTACCTGTTTGTGCACTGTTTTCTTCATTGGCTTGTATCTGTGGTACTGCTAAGAACTGCTTTTTAGGATTTATTAAATCTATTAATGTCTTTGGTTCGTAAGAGAATACTCTACCCGACGGAAAATGTCCGTCATTCGTCATGTTATTATTTCTATAATTGATCAAAAATAAGTTTATCTGGTCTTCCAGATCCAACTCAAGCATTTCTGGTTCCATTAGGAATCTCTTTAGTACTTCCTTTACTGTTCTGACTGGTCTTTCTGCTTGTCCATTACTAGCTGGATTATATGGCGGGCTTTTAAGTACATTTATACCCTGCCTCTCAAGAAAGTTAACAAATGAATAAGAGCTGAAAGGAGGACCGTTGTCCGACACCAAAACGTCCGGTAATCCAAAACGTGCAAAAAATTGTTTCAATTTATTTAGAACCTTATTACTATCCGTGCCTTGTTTCATCCATTCTACTTTAATCCATTTGGAGAAACTGTCCACTATCAATAAAAAGGTGCGATGCTCAAAAAAGAAAAAGTCAATATGGATTCTACTAAAAGGTCTAAGTGTTGGTGTCCATTCGGACGAAACTTTGGGTTTATGCGGAATGGCCATACTACAGCAGGCTTGACAATTTGTCACATGTTTCTCTATATCCGAATTTATGCCAAACCAATACTATGTGCCTCGCGTATTGTTTCATTTTTACCATACCAGCATGATTTCCATGTAAAAGTTTCAATATTTCCTTTTTTAGTGAACCAGGTATTACAACCCTGTTTTTATACAGTAGACAACCGCCTACAATCTCCAAGTCCTGCTGGTTTGCATAAACATCGACAAGGCCTTTGTCCATTCTTTGTGGCCAGCCGTTGCGCATGTAAAATATGATTCTCTGCAAAAAGTCGTCTTTTGTAGTCTCTTTAGCAATTTCATTTGAGCCAATGGGCAAATCTTTGCTAAAGTTTATGCTTTTTACGGCTCCATCTCCTTAATCCTCTGGTACTTCCTGTTGCAAAGGAAATCTTGAACAAAAATCTGCATTTGATAGCTTATTTGACGGTCTATATATAATATCAAATTCATATTTTGACAAATCTAAAATAAACCGTTGTAGCCTTGTCACATATATAGAGTTTTTACCAGTCTTACCAAAAATCCCCACTAAAGGCTTATGATCAGTGTAAATTGTAAAATATTTTCCATACAGATACTTATGAAACTTCTTAATTGTACTCACAAGCGCTAGTGCTTCCAAATGCAGAATGGGGTACTTTCATTGTACCTGATTCAAGGAGAAGGACGTGAAACTTATTGGCTTTTCAATTCCATCTATAACGTGAGCTATTAAACTCTCGAGACCATAGCTTGAAGCATCTGAGACTACCACTATTGGTTTCTTAGGATCGTAAAATTCCAATAAATTTGCGTTAATTAGCGAAGTTTTGCTCTCTTCAAAAGCCCTTTGACAGTTGTCATCCCAGTCATAGTTTACATTACTTTTCAATAAATTGTACAGATGATAAAGCTTAGAAGATAACCGTGGCAAGAATTTATGGTAGTAGTTTATCAATCCCAAAAATGATTTCAACTCTGACTCATTTTTTGGAGCCTTAGCTCTCTCAATAGTTGTTATTTTATCCGGGCAAGGCATTAACCCCTGTCATGTCACAATCAAGTACAATTAGCTGCATCACTTTGACCTTCTGTTTAACTTTTACCGAGACCATCGCCTCACCCTCAATATTCAATTTGGTTCCATTAACCACAATCAGTCGATTTTTGTACTCTCCCAAAGGTTTACTAAATTTGGACAAATATTGCTTCTTGCTAATGACTGAAACCAAAGATCCACAATCAACCTCCATATCAATCAATTGACCCTCAATATCCACCTTTATCAGGCAAGGGTTGTTAATTTTATTTATAGACGAAACCATCATGCATTCCAAATTACCTGAGTCGCTATCCTCCTCTTCCGAGTCGTTGGCCCTCATTCTGTCAAATAATTCACTGATGTGTCGGTCGGCCGATGGACCCGGTTGGTAAGAATCCACTGCATCCCGATGTAGATTCTTGAGCTTAAAGCACCTCTTTTTGATATGACCTTTCACGCCGCAAAAATTACACACCATTTGAGAGTAATCCGGTCGCTGTCGCTCTGAGTTCTCCCTTCCTTGCCCAAATCTGACAGTCCTTGGTACGTAGCTCCTTTGTTCTCTTACTTGTTGTGCTCTATTGTACGGCTTGAATCCCAAACGGCCCTTAACAGGCCCTCTGTTGCTTCCGGACTCTCCATTGTACTCCCCTCCTTGGTATTTATTGACAAATCCAAGTTTCAATCGGCCACCATGGCGCTGCAATCGCAGCGGTGATAAGTCCGAAATAATGTGTCAAACTGAATACATTTTTGAAATTTCAACTAAAAAACTATTTTTTTGTATTTATTCTAGCGAGTTTCTGTGGGAGTCAAATCCAAGTTTCAATCGGCCACCATGGCGCTGCAATCGCAGCGGTGATAAGTCCGAAATAATGTGTCAAACTGAATACATTTTTGAAATTTCAACTAAAAAACTATTTTTTTGTATTTATTCTAGCGAGTTTCTGTGGGAGTCATGATCCGAGCAAAAAAGTAGTACTCGTAATAATGGTATATAATTCTGAATTTTATCGTGCTTTGTTTCGAAAATATCTTCCAAATAAACAAACATCATGCAGATCACCCGATTCGTCCACCGACTAAATCTATTGCCACTTAAAAATTAATTTCAGTCGGTGTATTAATCAGCAGATTAAATCGTTTTTCGTCTGGTGCTACACCGAGCAATCGGCCTATTTAATAGTTTTTCGTCGATTGATTTAGTCGGTCAACTTTGTCTGTTGTTTAATCGGCAGATGATTTCAAACCTTAACATGTTTTCAGTAATTTATAAGTCTTGAAGTAGCTTTTTATTTAAGAACAATGCATTACAAAATAGTTTTATGCATTTTGTACAAGATTCATCCATGCTGACAAGAAATTTTCATAAAATTACATTGAAATTAAATAATTTTGCAAACAATCAATGAAATTTTCAAGGGCTGTCACAGACTTATCACCGTCGGTTAGTGCTTATTCCTGCCACCAGGCGCGCATGAGTTTAAGTTGGATTTCTCAATTGGCTAAATCAAAAGTCCTCGACAGTTTCCCGTACGCTGACCCGTACTGTCTCCCGGAACCATTCTCGATTGCTGCTATTTGATCCGGATTTCCCTTTTGTCGTCCATGCGCTGTACCTGCATTTGCCTTTGCAACCTCCCATGTAGCAATAATTTTCTCGGCATTTGCCAATGTAAGCTTCTCCTCACTAAGGAGCCTTTGTCTTAAAGTTTTGTCTTGGAGACCTGCTATAATACGGTCTAAAATGGCTACCTCTTTGAAATTAGCAAAAGCGCAAAATTCGGCTTGCAACTTCAGAGACAAAATGAAATCCTCCGTTGTCTCATCAGGGTTTTGTACCTTTGTACTTTTTAGTTTAGAAGTCAAATCATCAAACTTTGCTTCCTCAAAATTCCCCACTGGATACAGAAACTTAATCTCCTCAAAAATTACTGGCCCACTAGTAGTAGTAACGAAGTAAGCCATTTTGTCCTCGTCTTTAACTTTGGTAACTCGGAAAAAGTACTTTAGCCGAATATACTAATCATTAAAGCTAGTACCCCTACGGTAGGGATCCATCGCACAAGCAATACTGGGTGAACTCATGCTAACTTCACCTAAAATACGATCAATCCAATCGATTTTGTCCGAAAATTTTAGTTGGTTTTTTCCCAGTCAGTTGACTCCAAATACAATATCAAATTCAATTTTTTTTAATAGATATAAATATCTTATGCAATTGTCCAACGAAATCAAAACGGGCATCAACTAATAGAGTTGCAATGGGGAATTCAAAAATATTCGAAAATGGAAGACACAAATGATCCAATATGGGCCACTATCAAATAATAAAAAAGCTCGTTCTTAGGTTTGGGAACATAAAAGAAAATCAAAATGGTTCGCTCACCACTTGTACTCCTTTGACCTTTGCCAACAACGACCTTTGTCGACCGGAAGATTACCTAACTGGCCTTACGTACTGGCGTCCCTCAAATGTTCTGGGTTAAACTGACATTCACCAGGAGCTTCACCAGGCGGGTGTGCAACAAATGCCGAAAATCGCTGACGGATTATCGTACCTTCCGCCTTTGGGAGCGAAGTCGACACCTGTGTTGAAACCGTAGCTACACCGTGATAGAATCACCTCGGTCGAATTTTATTGAAGGGAATGTACTGGTCACCCTATCTCGACCTACTAAAAACACAAACAAAAGGAGTGTTCTTCTCCGAGCAATGGCTGCTCTTCACGGGTTTCTATAGAACACAATGCCGCTTGCCACAAAGGAACCGATTACAAAAAATTCAAAGCAAGAAAAATCCAGGAAAAATCGTTCCTGGAAACCACCAACCGTCTATTAAACGTATTCAGCACTATTGCCACTCTCGAGCTTCGAGGAGGAAAATGGTCTCACGAAAGCTGCCTGTCAAACGTTTGCCACTGCCTAGTGAAACTTGCTGCTATCAATTTCACATAAACTTTCCACTACTGCACTGTCCGTACGAACGGGGAAAAACTCACTGCTCGCGCACGATCGATCTTCTTTTTCACTCGTCGCCAAACTTTTCTCCTTCTAATCACAGAGAACAGACGTCCAACTTCCACCAGAAACTTGTGTAAAGATAAGTGGGAACGTCACCGTTACGTGGCGCTATCATCTCTTGATTTCCTCTATAAATTTTCAACTTTCAGCCAATTTGGCGCTAATATCAATAAATTTTCTTATTAAAATTACAACTTGGCGCTACCGGCACTTGCTGTCTAGTGTAAGTTGTGCAACGCCAGCGCCATCATTTTGACAAAGTGGGGAAGTCGGCGTTGGAGGCGCTTAAATCGGATAGGAATCTTTACACAGGTTTTTACAGAAATTTAGTTCGAGCCTCAACGTCTGTTCTCTGTGTTCTAATGTTGTCAGAAACGGAGGAGCAAAACCATCAATCTTAACAAACACCTTCTCAAAAATCGGACGATCAACAACATAGAGATTTACGAAAACTATAATTTATTTTCGAAAAGTTAAGATTGAGTGAAAATTTACCAAATGGAACACAGCCGTAAAATCTGTGATTATCGGTATGAAAAGTGAAAAATCTGTAGTTTGAACTAGAAATACTCAGAGGGAGAGATAGGCGGACAAAACAAAATACAATTCGGCAGCAGGGATTTGTTCCTAAATTATCTTGCAACCCTTTTTTTATATCTTTATTAAGGAGACTTTCAGCTTTGCAACCCTTGCTAGAAGCTAGTATTTCAAATGACTTTTATTTTTGATTCGATTTACGTGCAAAATAATAATTGATTGCATCGCAATATTTTGCACGTTTATTGTTGCCATTCATTAACCAACGAAGATCAATTAATCAATAGAGTTAGAATATTGTTTTTGGTTCCAAAAACTAGTTGAATTTGAGAAGCACACAAAACAAAAAGGTGATTGTATTTCTGTTCGATTGCAATACTCTCAAATTTATTCTAGTAAGAATAAGAAAAATTCTAATGGGAATGTTCGATTGGCTCAGATTTTGACAGTTCATTTGGCTTAAAACATTCTCTCCGCTCATCTCTCCTTCTAGTATTTCTAGTTTGAACCTTTCGTCTGTTAATCGGTAGGCATCCCAAAAATCGGTAGGACTACCGATAAATCGGTAGGTTTGGCCACCCTGTCCCGCGACCTCTGAGCTGGCTACATACACGGTAAGAAAAAAGTAACCCAACGGCCAGTTCACTTTTACCTACTTTTGATTAGTTTGTCTCCTTTTCTCCTTCTAATAAGCTATTTTACGTGACGTCTTGATGACAGTTCCTGGCGGGCCACTCGAACGCACTCGAGGCATTGTTATTGCTTACGTCTGATGTTTTTGTTTTGATTTTGGTCGTGGTATGTCAACAAATCGGCCCGCTGGTAAACGTCAAAATAGATAAACAGAAAAAAAAACAGCTGGCTCGAAACGTCTCGTAAAATGCCTTACACGCTAACTTGAAAGTACCCATTAAATGAGTATCTTGTACTCATTTTTCAAATTTATTCTTAGCTGTCAAAAAATGGGTATTTTTACAAAATGAAAAATGTTTACTTTTTATTCATTTTTGAGAACATTGGCTTGAAATAAAAATGGGTAAAAAATTCATTCATATTTCAATGCAAAAAAAGAGACGCCATTTTCGCATATCAGGAGGAAATTTTACGTGGTCGGGATTTATCGCGAGTTTTCCAACTATGGAAAGAGCGACAAAGCTAGTTGTTACAAGGTAGGGATTATATAGATGTGCGACATTCATACAAATTGTTCTAATAATGTGTTTCGTTTCAGGTTTGCTGAGATCTTCGAAGAAGTTCACATTCATAAGGAACCGGACCCATTCGATAGCAGTATCCATCACGAAGAAGAACATTCATTTGTTGCTGATCATGCTGAGAAAACTGCATGAGCTGCAACCGACACATCGAAATCGTGATTGGATGGTGGAGGCCGTTGTGGGAATGTCCAGCACAACATTTCAATGCATTTTTCAGGGAGAAGCTTCCGCCAGGTGAATTTTTTCAGCTACGGTCTTGAGGACGTGGATGGAACTCTGGAGAGGTCTCCCGCCCATTTAGTCATAAATTCAACAAGAAAATTGAATTGTAATCGTTGATGATCAATATATGTACAATATAAAGAGTTTCAATCCCTTTTAATCTGTTTTTTTTTCACAATTTATTTCTTGGTTACATCTATGATGACAGGGTGCCCCATGAAGCAAAATTTTCAATAAAATGGGTACTTTCTACTCATGTATAGAATAAAAATGAAGGGTCAAAAGTACCCATTTTTTGAAGTATTCCTTGAATACTCATTAATTAGTAAAGCCGGTTTACTCATTAAATGAGTTAAGCCACTTTTCTATAAAATTGATGAATTTGTACTCATTAATGGGTACTTTCAAGTTAGCGTGTATATTGTCAAAAAAAGGAGCAAAACCACCAAACAGGGGTAGTAAAGTGTGGGAACCCGACGTTGAGTATAATCATATTTACCTACTGTTGGTACAACTAACTTTCTTTTGGTTAAAAAGCCAGTGGAAAATTCCATACGAACTGCTCACAAGTAAATGAAAATTACTTTGACCCGCTTTACCTACTTTTGGGTTCCTGCACTATACCGAGATGAGTTCCTGTAGTACCGAGATGAGTTCCTGTAGTACCGAGATGAGTGAAAAGAACTTAATTTTGGGTACTTTTTTCTAACCGTGTAAACTATCACACACGGTAACCGCGAAATACCCAATAATGAGTACAAAGTAAGTATTGTCGAGAGAGACTGGGACTACCCATTAAATGAGTAAAAATATTGCCGGTGCCCATTAAATGAGTAAAAATATTGCCAGTAGATGCAGTATTGCCGTTACGGTCGGCCAGTAGATGGAAATGATGTGAAAATGATAATGACGTTTTGCTAGCTGTCAAATCGTATAGTCCTCTCCAGGCGGGTTCGTATTGGTGCGATTTGCGTGTGTTAGTGAGATGAAATTTTTTGTTAGCTGAGAGAAATTTTTTGTTTGCTTCAAGAACTGTTATTCTAAAGTAAAAATAAACAACAAAACGAAAACAAACTCTACGCTTCCATTCCTAGTTGAACACTCAGTCGGTTAACAACGTCCCGGTCTCAGTCGCGCGGCATCTAGTTTTTTTCGGTGTTTTTTTCCGCCCGAGCGGTTTTTTCACCCCCCATTTGGGTGCCCCAAGTGACCAGTGTGCAACAGAGGAAGTGGAATTCCATGGGCCGAGTCCCTTGGAGTTGCCATCCAGCTTTAGTTCACCCCGGTAATCCATCCGGTCATCAAGCCATTTTTTCATCATCGTGCCGACCCACCAACACCAACCATCACCACCAGCAGCAGCAAACGGACCATCTAGCTGCAACGGCTGATAGGTTGTTTACAACCGGCATAAGTATTAGACAATACATTTTGCAAGTCCATTGCCTCCCTATTGTAGTTTAATTTTGCCTCGTGGCGCGTGACTCTGTCTCTCACCCCTGGTAGGGGAGTATGGGTCATACTGAGACAACTTTTTGCAAGTAGATATAAGTTTTTTTTTTTGTTTTTTTTGGTTCGATTTTTTTTTCTTTTTGATTTGTTCGTACGTCGGGCAAAAAATTTAATTACTAGTAATTAAAATTAATTAATTAGTGAAGGTTTTAATTTTTTTTTCCTTCTTAAGTGGTTGCGCACCGCTTTTGCGCAACACTTATGGCATCTTCCGATGCCTACGTTACGCGAACCAGATACTATGAACCGTCTTCGAAAGGACCATGGGTTGTCTTTTTTCGGCCCAAAAATAAACCTTTGAAAACTCTCGACATAACGTAAGTATCCGGGAATCTTGGTACACAAAGAAAGATTCAACAAACTGCGTGTAGAAGCACCGACTTATGATGTGGCAAATAAAATTGCTGAACACGAGCTTTTTAGTGTTGAGTATAACATCTACATCCCTTCTCGAGATGTGGAGATAGAAGGCGTGGTCTCCGACGCGAGTCTGACTGTCGAGGACTTGAAACATGCCTCGGGAACTTTTAAAAACTCGACATTCGCTACCGCGGCACGATATTCTTCCTTTCCTCCTAGCGGCGGCTCTCTGGATAGATCATTCTCAATGCTGGATTTCTCTATGACTCTTCTTTCATCGAACAACTCCTCACCGGGAAGCGATATGATTAAATTCAATCTTCTGAAAAACCTCCCAGATATCGCTAAAATACGCTTGCTAGATTTATTCAATTCCTTGCTAGAAAACAACATTGTACCGCCTGAATGGAGACAGGGCAAAGTAATAGCCATTAAAAAACCTGGCAAATCAGCGTCTGACCATCACTCATACCGTCCGATTGCTATGCTTTCGTGCATTAGGAAATTGTTGGAGAAAATGATCCTTCGGAGACTCGATCACTGGGTCGAATCAAATAACTTGCTGTCAAATACACAGTTTTTTTTTTTTTTTTTTTTTTTTTTTTTTTTTTTTTTTTTTTGTAAAACAAGTTGGTTTTATTTGTCAGTTTGTTTGATAACAGTAATTATAATTTGTTATTCTAAATCGAGATGAAATTTCAGTGCGTCTACATCAATTATTTCGTTACATTCACAAACAAAGCAGATGTATTTAATAAAAACACTAAGCACTTCCGCGCGCCTTCTTCTGTCTACTCCTACTAGGGAAGGTCTCACCAAGTCTTCAAAAGAGAGTCGTCTCCATCCATTCATTATGGCTTCTATCCTCTGCTGTAGAACCGTCCAAGCCGGGCCGACACGAGCACAAGCACAAAATTTATGCAGAAGAGTTTCAGTCATGTGATTGCCACAATGTGTGCAGTTTTCGTCCGGTACTCTCTGCATCACGAACAGTAGTTTTCGGTGCTCGATTTTCCCATTCACGAGCAGGTAGAGTTTTGATCGCTGCGTTAAAGATAGCTGTTTTACTGCAATGTTCCGCCACGTGCGTGGCCAGTCGTTTCCCGGATTGTTTTGTTCCACCTTTGGTCGTTCCGTTTGCTTGACGAAATGCTGATGGATTTGATCGGCAGAGGGGTTATTTTGAATTTGGAGGGAAATGTGGGATAAGTTTGATAAGATCAACTTGACGTCGGGAAGGTCTATTGATATTGCTGGGCGGGGATTATCATGGAAAAGAAGGGATCTATAATAGGGAAGGGAATCGATCTCCTGCAGGTGTCGATTTATTGCGAGTGACTTACACTTCAGCGCTGGAAGTTGCAGCTTCAGGCCTCCATTTTCTCTGCCCCGAGTAAGCTGCATCATCGGTACGCGGGCGATCATTCCTCTCCAAAGGAAGGCACCCATCGTTGATGTGATTTTCGCAGTGTGTACACCAAGTGGTGGCAGTATGGACGAAAGATACCAGACCTTGGATGTGCCAAATGTATTTAGCATGATCACCTTCTGATGCAGTGTCAGCTTGCGCAGCGATTGCAGCCACATTTGATGCGCGAACTTCCCCACGAGCGCATTCCAGTTTGTCGTTGTCATTAACCGTATAGAGTTTGCGAAAACAACACCCAAGATTTTGACAACATTGGCTGTTTGAAGCCAGTGAGTGTTGATTTCGTTTCCTTCGCAGAAACCTACGTTGATGGCAACAGATTAAACAGAAGTTTAATTTTGCGCCGGCGTCAATCTCAAAGCGGGTGAACAGTCCATTCATCACTTCGATTTGCTCAGCCGATGTTACGATTACGCTGATGTCATCCGCATACGCTACCAGCAGATCGTTTCCACACGCTTGTTCGAGTCTACACACAAGAGGGTGGAGGTACAGCACGAAGAGATGCATGGATAACGGGTCCCCTTGCCGTACGGAGCGTTGGATCTCGAGCGAACGAGAGAGATGCCCATTGATCAGCAGGCGAGATGTAGATCGGCTAGCAATACGCGAGAGTAGAGCGATGAGTTCTGGGTTGAATCCGAGCGAGCACATGGTATCGAATAGAAACGAGTGCCGGACCCGATCGAACGCATGATCTAGGTCAAAACTGACGAGCTTCCCTGCACGACGATGATGACGGAGACTGGCTATGCGATCTTTGAGGGCCAGAGTGGCTTGGAAAATGTTTCGCTCTGAGTTCGAACATTTATGTCCGTTGCTCAAAACATTGTGGGTTCTCATCACTCGCTCCAGTCTGGTTTTTTAGGATGCGGGAGAAGAGCTTATAGTCGCTGTTGAGAAGCGAGATCGGACGATACGATCGGGCCGTGTTGTCACTACCCTTTTTCTTTACCAGCACGATGATGCCTTCCACGAACGCAGCGGGAAGGTTACCGGTGAGTGCTTCATTTAGCAGCAGATTAAGCTCTCGGTGGATGACATCGAACATACGGTGGGAAAACTCCCTCGGGATACCATCGTAGCCTGGAGACTTCTTCGGTGCGCTTGCTCTGATTGCATGCAAAATATCTTCCGTGGTGATCTCGCTTGTGCAGGCTTCATTCAATGGGTCGTTGGGTGGAATGACTCTCTCGCAAACGAAGCTGTTTTCAACATTCTCCCTTATTTCTTCCGAGTAGAGGGTCGAGAAGTAATTGACCATGTGCGTTTCGATCGCTTGTGGGTCGGCAATAGTTTCGTGCTGCTCTGTCTTCAGCTGCGTGATGATGGTTTTCTTCCTTCGCCTTTCTCCCAGTTGAAATATAGACATGGGTTCTCCCGCCACATGAGTTTCGTTGATTCGCATGAATGTTTGGGAGAAATTTCGTTGAAGCGCCAACATCTCGCCCTTCAGCCTGTTGATGGTGGTTAACATTTCTGGGTGATGGTAATAGCCGTCATACGCTTGCCGTAGTTCCGTATAGAGATGTTGATGTTCGTTATGGAATTCTTCGAACACCAAACGAGATTTCCACTTGAAGAAGCTTTTTATTTTAGGCTTAGCGTATGTAAGCCACCATTGAATCCACGAACCATAATTTCTGCGTTGCCGGGTCCAAAATTGCCACTGGTTTTGGAACTCCGCAACGTTTTCGTCGGTCAGAAGGTGAGGCCTAAGAGACCAGAACCCACGGCCAGGCTCCTGTCCAAGATGGGGAAGGCAAATTCGGAGTGTCAACGCTTTGTGGTCGGTGAATGAGCACACGTGCGTGTGTGCTGCTCGAAGGTGTTGTCGCAGTTCACCGCTCACGTAGATGCGATCGAGGCGTGATTGTGCGTTCCGATTGACGTACGTGAATCCTGTCTCGCGTGGACACAGTTTTTCACACACGTCGTGAAGCTGCAATTGTTGCACAGCTGATCTAAGGGCAGGGCTCGTGTTCGGGCTACTCGAATAGCATGCACGAAGTACGCAATTGAAATCACCGGCCAGGATGACATGCCTAGTGCGATGACGGAGGTAGTAAGCAAGCGTTCCATTGAAGAAATCCTCCCGAGGAACAAACGATTGTCTAGCGCTGCTTTCCACAGATATTCAACTGGCCTTTGCGCACAAGGAGCAATTGGCTTCAGTATTCTTGGACATTAAGGGGGCTTTTGATTCAGTTTACATTGAAATTCTGTCAGAAAATCTGCACAGATGTGGACTTTCTGGAATTTTAAATAATTTCTTGTACAATTTGTTGTCAGAAAAGCAAATGAATTCTCTTGGAAAACTGACAACTTCCAGAATTAGTTACATAGGTCTGCCTCAAGGCTCATGTCTCAGCCCTCTTCTTTATAACTTTTATGTCAAAGATATCGACAACTGTTTGGCAGAACAATGCACGCTAAGACAACTTGCAGATGACGGTGTGGTTTCCGTAAGAGGTCCACATGCCGTGGACTTGCAAGCACCATTGCAAAGTTCCTTAGATAACTTGTCTTCTTGGGCTATGAATCTAGGGATCGAATTCTCGCCGCAGAAAACTGAACTGGTAGTGTTTACTCGAAAGCGGTACCGAGCCCAAATGCAGCTTAATCTTTTGGGCAGAAACATTACCCAATCATTGTCTTTCAAGTACCTTGGGGTCTGGTTTGATTCAAAGTGCACTTGGAATGCCCATATTACGTATTTGAAGCAAAAATGTCAGCAGAGGATCAACTTTCTCCGTTCAATGTGCGGCACATGGTGGGGTGCTCATCCGGGAGACCTCATAACGCTTTATAAAACAACTATTCTCTCTGTTCTAGAGTACGGCTTTTTCTGCTTTCTCTCGGCTAGAAAAAGTCACCTAATAAAATTGGAACGAATTCAATATCGTTGTTTGCGTATTGCTCTAGGCTGTATGCACTCAACGCATAACATGAGTCTCGAGGTTCTGGCAGGAGTAACACCCCTCCAGAACCGCTTCTGGGAGCTCTCTCTCAGAATACTAATCAAATGCGGAGTGACGAACACACTTATAATTGAAAATTTTGAAGAAATTCTTGGGCTGAACACACAATCTCGATTTATGAGAATCTACCACCACTACATATCATCAGATATGTGTCTTCCTTGTTATACTCCAGACCGTGTTCACTTCACCAATCGCAGTTCCTCAATTGAATAGGATCTGACCATGAAACAAGCAACTCATGGGATTCCCGATCAACTTCGACCTATTATTATTCCGCGTATTTTTACTGAAAAGTACCAACAAGTCAATTGCATGAAAAGATATTTTACAGACGGGTCACGTCTCAATGGATCCACTGGCTTCGGTGTCTTCAATGAAAACTCTAGCGCCTTCCGCAAACTTCAGGAACCTTGTTCCGTTTTTGTTGCTGAGCTGGCAGCAATCAACTTCGCATTGGGGATGATTTCCAACATGCCCGCAGACCATTACTTCATCTTCACGGATAGTCTCAGTTCGATTGAGGCTATTCGGTCGATGAAACAAGGTAGGCACTTTTTTTTAACTAGTTCGTTTATTTGGGAGGCTCAATCGCGTTAGCTTTACGGAGCCGATAGTTCATTGTTCTTTGTTTGTAACAAAATTCACTTAATTCTATGTCTAGTAGGAGTTGGGCCGAATACTCGCGGCTTACTCGAGGTTAGAGAGGTACATTGTCGAAGGATAGGATCAGGGGAGGAGTTTGGGGGTAAGGTTTCGTTGTCTCATCAGAGCGTTGTCGCCAGTATGAATGGTAGTGCGGTTCTAGTTTTGTCTGGAGTTCGACCGGCTATGGTGACCAGTGGGCGACGATGAGACTCATCGAGACGGGGAGACAAGACAAACAAAAACTATTAAAGAGAGACAAAAGACAAAGGAATTAAATTCTTATACTAGACATTTTAAGAAACACATAAACCGACTGCATATAGCAGATATCGCGAGTTCCCAACACGTCTCTAATAGGAACAAAGGGTTGTCTTCCTTGGGCCTCAAGGGTATTCAAAAGTCGCTCTCTGGCGGCGTCATTATCCGTACATTGCCAAACTACGTAATCGATGTCATCGTAACCGTTTCCACACCGACAGATGTTGCTGTCCATGAGGTTTATTCTATTGAGATGAGCATCTAGCGAGTAGTGGTTGGACATAAGTCTACTCATCACGCGAATGAAGTCACGACTTAAGCCCAAGCCTTTAAACCACGCTCTCGAAGAAACATTAGGAATAATTGAATGTAACCACCGTCCAAGATTTCCAGTGTCCCAATCGGTTTGCCAACTCGAAAGGGTACTCTGACGCACTAAATGGTAAAATTCATCGTGTGAAATTTGCCTGTCATAAAATTCGCCTTCCTGCGCGCCCACCTTTGCGAGAGAGTCCGCCTTCTCATTGCCTGGGATTGAGCAATGTGAGGGGACCCATACAAAGGTAATCATATATGATCTTTCGACCAGTACACTCATCTGCTCCCTTACCTTTGAAAGGAAATAAGATGAGTGCCTACTTGGTTTCATCGACCGAATAGCCTCAATCGAACTGAGACTATCCGAGAAGATGAAGTAATGGTCTGCGGGCATGTTGGAAATCATCCCCAATGCGAAGTTGATTGCTGCCAGCTCAGCAAAAAAAAACGGAACAAGGTTCCTGGAGTTTGCGGAAGGCGCTAGAGTTTTCATTGAAGACACCGAAGCCAGTGGATCCATTGAGACGTGACCCGTCTGTAAAATATCTTTTCACGCAATTGACGTGTTGCCCTAGTAGCACGCTTGTCACAAATCAATTGTAGAAACTTATATACGACTTATTTTAGTCATAAAAAAGTTTCTGTAACTTATTGTGATGAAAGTGTGCTACTCGGGTGGTACTTTTCAGTAAAAATACGCGGGATAATAATAGTTCGAAGTTGATCTGGAATCCCATGAATCATTTGTTTCATGTACAAATCATATTCAATTGAGGAACTGCGATTGGTGAAGTGAGCACGGTCTGGAGTATAACAAGGAAGACACATATCCGACGATATGTAGTGGTGGTAGATTCTCATAAATCGAGATTGTGTGTTCAGCCCAAGAATTTCTTCAAAATTTTCAATTATAAGTGTGTTCGTCACTCCGCATTTGATTAGTATTCTGAGAGAGAGCTCCCAGAAGCGGTTCTGGAGGGGTTTTACTCCTGCCAGAACCTCGAGACTCATGTTATGCGTTGAGTGCATACAGCCTAGAGCAATACGCAAACAACGATATTGAATTCGTTCCAATTTTATTAGGTGACTTTTTCTTGCCGAGAGAAAGCAGTAAGAGCCGTACTCTAGAACAGAGAGAATTGTTGTTTTATAAAGCGTTATGAGGTCTCCCGGATGAGCACCCCACCATGTGCCGCAAATTGAACGGAGAAAGTTGATCCTCTGCTGACATTTTTGCTTCAAATACGTAATATGGGTATTCCAAGTGCACTTTGAATCAAACCAGACCCCAAGGTACTTGAAAGACAATGATTGAGTAATGTTTCTGCCCAAAAGATTAAGTTGAATTTGGGCTGGGTACCGCTTTCGAGTAAACACTACCAGTTCAGTTTTCTGCGGCGAGAATTCGATCCCTAGATTCCTAGCCCAAGAAGACAAGTTATCTAAGGAACTTTGCAATGGTCCTTGCAAGTCCACGGCATGATCCATGGACCTCTTACGGAAACCACACCGTCATCTGCAAGTTGTCTAAGCGTGCATTGTTCTGCCAAACAGTTGTCGATATCTTTGACGTAAAAGTTATAAAGAAGAGGGCTGAGACATGAGCCTTGGGGCAGGCCCATGTAGCTAATTCTGGAAGTTGTCAGTTGTCCAAGGGAAAAGTTCATTTGCTTTTCTGACAACAAATTGTACAAGAAATTATTTAAAATTCCAGAAAGTCCACATCTGACAGAATTTCAATGGAAACTGAATCAAAAGCCCCCTTAATGTCCAAGAATACTGAAGCCAATTGCTCCTTGTGTGCAAAGGCCAGTTGAATATCTGTGGAAAGCAGCGCTAGACAATCGTTTGTTCCTTTGCTCTTGCGGAACCCAAACTGTGTATTTGATAGCAAGTTATTTGTTTCGATCCACTGATCGAGTCTCCGATGGATAATTTTCTCCAACAATTTCCTAATGCACGAAAGCATCGCAATCGGACGGTATGAGTTATGGTCAGCCGCTGGTTTGCCAGGTTTTCGAATGGCTATTACTTTGACCTGTCTCCATTCAGGCTATATAATTTTGTTTTCTAGTAAGGAATTGAATAAGTCTAGCAAGCGTCTTTTAGCGATATCTGGGAGATTTTTCAGAAGATTGAATTTAATCATATCGCTTCCCGGTGAGGAGTTGTTCGATGAAAGAAGAGCCATAGAGAATTCCAGCATTGTGAATGGTCTATCCAGAGAGCTGCCGCTCGGAGACGCTTCTCGAAGAATGTGTTGTGCTAGAACTGAGTCCGGACAGACCTTTTTAGCGAAATCGAATATCCATCGGTTGGAGTATTCTTCACTCTCATTAGAAGATGAGCGGTTACGCATGTTGCGAGCCACCCTCCACAAGGTGTTCATTGAGGTTTCTCGTGAGAGTCCCTCGATGAAATTGCGCCAATAACCGCGTTTTTTTGCTTTGATTAATTGTTTCAGCTTTGCCTCAAGCTTTGAATATTCCTCGTGTGTGTCTATGAAAAGCTTTGAAAGCATCAGATTTTTCTACATACAATTTTGTGCATTCTTCGTCCCATCCAGGTGTGGCTGGTCTCCTTTTAAAGGATACACTTGGAACTTTTCTTTTTTGTGCTTCCAGAGAGCTTTTGTATATCAAATCGGTGAGGAATCGATATTCTGCCAATGGTGGGAGCGTATCTATTGATTCGATACCGATAGTCACCGCCGTTGCATATTTCTGCCAGTCGATGTTCCTTGTAAGATCAAATGGAACTCGAGATGGTTCTGCAGATTGAGGGCCACACTTAATTGAAATGATGATTGGCAAATGATCGCTACCATGGGGATCATTGATAACCTTCCACAGACAATCCAATGATAGTGATCTTGAACACAAAGATATGTCGAGTCGGCTTTCTCGAGCCGGAGGTTTAGCTATACGTGTCACTTCACCAGTGTTCAAAATAGTCAAGTTGAAATCGTCACATAAATCGTAAAAAATTGCCGCTCTATTGTCATCGTATAGATCGCCCCACCCAGTACCATGGGAGTTCATATCACCTAGAAATAATACTGGGGATGGAAGAATCGAAACTAGATTCCAGAGTTGACTACGGCTAATGGAGGTTCTTGGTGGAACATATACTGAAGCTATGCAAAGATTTTTGTTCTTCACATTTATTTGGCAAGCGACGATTTCGACGCCTGATAGAGCAGGAAGGGAAATTTTGTAGAAATGGTAGCACTTTTTGATCCCTAAAAGTACTCCTCCATAAGCATCGTCTCTATCCAGGCGAATAATGTTAAAATCGTGGAAGTTGAGTTCTTTATCGGAAGAAAGCCATGTTTCACAGAGAGCAAATATATCACAATCAGAATTGTGAAGTAAAAATTTGAACGAGTCTAGTTTAGGCACTAGACTACGGCAGCTCCACTGTAGCACAGTGATCATATCTTCAACCTCGTTCGACGAATTATCCATCGAAAGATATGATTGATGCAAGGAGGGGCCATGAAACAGTCAATTGCTTAAGATATGATTCTAATGTTGGAAGCAAGGCAGAAACTAAGCTTCTAAGAGGGTCTTGTATGTTGAACATATTTAATATGAATTCCACAATGTCCGAAAAAGCTAGCAAACCGCGTTCGGACATGGATTTCTTTTGAGAAGTTTGAGTAGCAGCTTTTTTGTTTTTCTTTTCTTTGTTGGGTAATGGCGGAAAATCCTTACTGCAGCCAGGAAGTGGAGCAGTAGGAGCCTTCGATTTATTTTTTTTCATCCCCATTACCCTGGGAATTTTGCAATCCTCTGGGAGTGACTTTAGTTTTCTTACGGCGCACTTTCGGGGAGGAGCATTTTCGTTTTAAGGATCCGTTCGTTTTCAAAAGTGCGTGTACCACCGTAGAGTCACCCTCATCGGATGAGTCCGATTCTTCAGCTGACAAAATCGAAAATTGATTTTCATCTTGGATGGATGCAGCCTTCACCATTTGTGCATATGACTGCTTGGAGCGTCCAGAGATTGAACGCTGCACTTTATCGGAGTGCTGCTTGTACATCGGGCACTCCTGCAAGGGGTGAGGATTCTCGCCACAGTAAGCGCATTTTACTGATTCTTTGTGGCAAGAATCCTCTTTGTGGTTTTCACCACATTTGCCACAATGAGTTTTGTTGCCGCAATGGCTGGCTGAGTGTCCCAGCCTTTTGCAGTTGGTACAATTATATACCCTCTGTACAAACAACCGCACCGAAAAAAAAGCACCATCAACTTTGAAAAAGTTTGGGAGAACTGAACCAGCGAAAGTCACCCGAAACGAGTCTGAATGCTGATAAACTTTCTTGCCATCTTGCAAAGATACTGATTGCAGTTGCCTAACATCCAGTATCTGTACCTGCTCTCCGATTTTCGAGTTTTTGAAGCAACCCGATGCTCGTTTTAAGTCCTCGACACTCAGACTCGCGTCGGAGACCACACCATCTATCTCCACATCTCGAGAAGGGATGTAGATGTTGTACTCAACACTAAACAGCTCATGTTCAGCAATTTTATTTGCCACATCATAAGTCGGTGCTTCTACACGCAGTTTATTGAATCTCTCCTTATGTACCAAGATTCCCGGATACTTCCGCAGCAAGTCTCTCGAAATGTCGAGAGTTTTCAAAGGTTTATTTTTAGGCCGAAAAAAGACAACCCATGGTCCTTTCGAAGACGGTTGGTTACTAGTTCGCGCTACGTAGGTATCCGAAAACGCCATGAGTGTTGCGCAAAAGTGGTGCACAACCGCTTAAAAAGGAAAGAAAAAAAAAACTAAAAAAAAAGCCCTTCACCAATTAATATACTTAACTACTAGATGTTTATATTTTGTTGCCCAGTGTATGAACAACCAAGCAAAACAAAAACAAAATTATCAAAAAAAAAAACTTTTCACTAGTTGCAAGAAGTTGCAACACTATAGCCCTCACAACCCTATCAGGAGAGAGGGCAAAGCCAAGCGCAAAATTTTATAACAAAAGCGCGGCAATGGGCTAGATAAGACTATTGTATAGTATACTTTACACCGGCCGGTGCCGGCTGTGTGAGCTGGTGCAGCCACTCCGTTTGCTGCTTTGTTGTTGTTGCTTGCTGCTTTGGAGTGGTGATGAGACGATGACGGTGAGATGATAGTCCACCTATAGCGTCGCTAAAGGTGGTTACTTCCTCTGCTGACTGCGGTTGCCTTGGGCACTGAACTTCGTCCACGGTAGGTAAAACGCGCGATATAAAAAAACCACTATGGTGGGGAAAAAACTCCACCGGCTACGAAACCAATACCCGCAACGGAAACACGAACAAACTACGTCCGGCTACTTCAAGCTATCAGCGTGGAATGAGCTAACAGTAACTCAAGAGTAAATTTTCATTATGTCGTAAGTAACATTCGCACCAATCCGAGAAAAATAAAGTTTTGTTTTGATGACCGAAAAGTTATTCCTATTTCCAAGTAAACACATATAATCTCATAGTGATAGCAATGTTTAACATATTTAGCAGGGTTTTAATCATACAAATGCAAATCGCTAGCTTTCATGCTAAAAAACACTGGTTTTTGAGTCAAAAGTTATTATACGTCGTTTGGTGGCCCCTATTGTTACTTAAGTCAAAGTGTATTTACCAGGATATTCGGGAGAATTATCAATTACGTCTCCTTACGTGCAGCCCATTCATCATTTTAGGACCACCGAAATCATCTTAGCAACAAACAGTTCGATTTATTCACTTTAATAATGAGAAAGCGAAACGACGAACGTACACTTTTCACGGGTTTCTCAGCGCTGTTAGTTAAGTCAAACGGCATCTCCATAGAAATTGGGTGACTTAAGTAACATCGAAAACTATTTTGATCGGAAGGTGATTACGTCAAAAAGCAATTTGACTGGTAAATAAATTTAAAAATGGGATTTGATCCTATATTCGGACAGTATATAGTGTAATAGCAGGAGAATCGATTGACACTGATAGCTCGACTTTGTTTACCTTTGTTACATTCGACGTAATGAAAATTTGCTCTTGAACTAACAGTTACTACTAAATTGGCATGATGAATTACTCATTAATTAGTGGTGCCGCTTTTATTGACAATAGGTTCACTTTTACTCATAAATGGATGTTTGATTCTTACCGTGCACATGACAGTATACGCTAGTGTGTGTAAAATTATGTTATTAGTGTAGTGTTCGTGAGATCCTGCTTGGAGAACTCAATGGAATATTTTTTAGTACATCATCACTTTTGTGGTTTTGGATTTAAAACCTAGGTGTCGCATGCAATGGTGCAGTTTTGCGTAGATTCATCAATTAATTATTATATGATTTGAGTAGTAGCTATACTGAAGATCCGAGAGATGTCGCCACTTCAGTGGTAGGAAAATCATTTTTGCAGTATGGAGAATATCAGAAAATCCACGATTTGTGACTAAACATGCTTTCATAGAAGGAAACAAATAAACGAGTGTTTACCTTATCACCATAGTAATGTACTCGTGCAATTTTTGTGCATCTAAAACTGCCCATAAAGACGATAATGAATAAAAACTGAAAATTTCCATGCATTTCCAAATGGTTTCCTACCATTCCCATACATTCGAAAGTGACTGGCCCTCTGGATGTGGATGATGTCAAAAACAACAAAACATGATTAATTGGTAGATAAACAGCAGAGATGGTACATTCTCCGTCAGGTGCTTTGAAAATAAACTCATTATCATAGGTGTAGTACATGTGGTTAAATAGTAATTTAAAATTAATTAATTTTAAATAAAACTGCATATTTAACATATAATGTGTATTTAGTATAACCATATACAGTCAACTCTCCGCAACTAAATGTCCACTAACACGATATCGAGTTATAGAACTACAGTAAAAATAATTTCGTCGCTACTGTCATGGCAATTTTGTGTGGGGTTGTTAGTCTATAACTCTATAATTCTATAACTCAATTATATCAGAAGTATGGAGTTGTCGAAAGTTCACTGTATTTCATATTAAATTGAAATACAACAAAATTAAATTGGCAGTAACGCGAGAAGACAAAATTTCGAATCAATTACGAATAGTTGATAAATATAAATCCAAAATTGAAAATTCGAATACTTGAATGGGTCAACTCCCCAACAAACACTGAATGTTGAATAAGAGCTTATTCAGACAAAAATATGCTTCTTCAGCTTAAAAATAGCTTATTCAGCTGTTGATCAACTCAAATTGTTTGTTGGGTCAGCTGTACAAATTTACGAGGGGCGATCAACTTCATAAAGCTCGATGAACATTTCAAATGGTCCTATCTGCTTTGAGTGATTCTCTTAATCGAATTTCTCTTTTGATAATCACTGCTAAGCAAACAGATTTCGCGCTAATTTCCCTACATAGTTTCATTCAAAACGTCAAATACAAAAGGGAAAGGTTTTGCAGCTGAATTATTAACGAAAGAGAACGTCGATGAAGAGAATCGATCAATGCAGATAGGACCGTTTGAAATGTTTATCTAGAAATAAGCTGAATTGTAAATACACACTTCGGAAAATACACAAAAAATACGTAAATTTGTACACGCCTAAACTAAAATACCCTAATAATATACTAAAAAATACCTCGAAAATACTTTGTACACGAAAAATACATTTCACAATGAATTTAATACACTTTAATACAAAAATACACAAAACTTAAAAATACATAAATACGAAAAAATACAAAATACACCTCTTCAAGTCGGGTAGATGAATCGAAAATACTCAAGTTGATGGCACCTCGCAAATTTACAGCTGCTTAGTGTCACAAATCAATAATAAAAACAATTATCTACGTCATTTTGGTAAGCACATTTAAAAATATATTTATTCCTTTTTTGAGCAGTATGAGACATCTAATATTGACGCTCTGGGGCATGTCATAGCATTTTGGTGTAGCCTTCTATCCTTTCAGTATATAGCAAATAGTATCTTAGTACATATCTTTGTTGTGTAGCGACACTGGCCGATCTCGGTTAAGCCTGGGCTTAAGCGCCACTCCGGTAAAGGAGACTGCAGGCCACGTTAAGTTTACCCAGATGAGACTGCCTCAGGGCGAGTCCAAGTGAAAATCTTCCTAGAAAGAAGAGAACGAGCCAGCTTGACTACTACCGAATTTGATCGAGTAGAAACCTCTATTGCGAAACAGCATAATCTCTCACAACATCGAAATAATTCCAAAAAGCTTCCAGTAAGAGAATTCAGTGCCAACATTTCAAAGGGGCGCAATTGCTTTTGTAAACAATGGCTTGATCTATAGATTTCTCGCAAATAAAAGCCCATCCCTTCAAATTAACAATGCTAGCTGGTAAAGGAAACATTCTTCTACCTGCTGGTGTCATTAATCTTCATGAGTATGCTTTTATTCGCGCGAAATCGATGGCTAAAGCCATTGTTTACAAATGCAATTATGCCCCTTTGAAATGTTGACACTGAATTGACGAATCCAACTTAAACTAATGCGTGCCTGGTGACAGGAATAAGTACTATCCGAAGGTGATGAGATAGTGACAGCCCTTGGAAATTTCATTATTTTTAGGGAAATTTGTTAAATTACAGTGCTAGTTCGTGTAAATAAGCTTTTAAACTGAATGATCTTGTACAAAACCTAAAATAATATTGTGATATGTGTCTATCCTAAAATAAAAATTACTTGTTTTCAAATAAAATTGAAGTTATGGACATGGTTATGTTAACAGCCATACCACATCGATTTATATGGAGACACCCATAAAAATATGTTATGGTTAATTTGCTTAACGACGTGTTCAAGGTATCATCCAAACCATTTGAGTATTCATCTTTGATTTGACCTGAAATTGCTACTGCATGTATGCTGCAGCGCAGCAAACGTGGAGTAGCAGTTTCATTTTGTAACGTGTCGTGGAAGCTGATATTTGTGCACTTAAAGTTTCGAAGTGGTAGCGAGAATAAGGATCTCACAGCGAAACACTTTAACATAGAAGCAAATATTTTTTAAAGCGCTTAAATTCTGTGTTCTTTAAGTACATGGAACAATATGTTACATCTATCAAATAATATGCTCCCACTACTGTAGCAGGTACACCAAGTGTACGCTAATGTTATAAATATTTAATTAGCCATAAATAAATTAGGATGAAATATATCTAATCATTACCCCAAAAACTATGCCAGTAGCGAAACGACACTGACTGATTTACTTCAAAATTGGAATGCCTCACGAGTAACGCCACTCGACCTTGCGTACACAGTTCGAAAAAGTAGTGTAAATTTCTGTTCAATATGATGCACATAAATGGAGCGTCACATATCATATACGTTTACATTATGTATCATGTAAAGTTCTTACATATTTCATGCAATGTAGCAAATATTGTATACAAAAGCCCATCTTTGTAAACAACATTATTTGCAAGTTGCTCGGTTGCGTGAAATGAAATACAAGTCTACGTGAATGAATGTTTACATCACAATTAAAATTCAGGATTTTTATCTGTGTAATTTCTCCCAAGGCCGAGTCCAGGGCAACCTTCGGGAAATTTGGGGAAAGAGAGAGTGTGGCTACACCCGACTTTGAACGAAGGGCCAACGATCAGAATAATCTCTCGCATTACCGATCTCGTTCGAAGAAGTTCGCGGGAAATTTGCACTTCCGTTAAATGGTCAAATGGTGCACTAATATCCGAGATATGTGTGATTGAAAATTTGAGGTGGAAGTGCATTTATAGCCTACGTGGTCGTCATTTGTGGACTCTACAAGGGAATCACCTTAACTACCACTGAATAAAAAACAAAATGATTACATTTTCTAATTCCCTGAGCAATGGATATACGTAATTGTTTCATTGATTAAATTGAAAATAAAGTCGCTTTTCCTTATACGCGTATTAAATCTGCTTACACTATAAAATATGTCTGTTGCGATTCTTTTGACGATTTTCAAAGCGTTAATGGGTATGCGTAACTGCTGTTAAAGTGTCAAACTGTCAAAGTGTCAAACTGTCAAAGTGTCAAACTGTCAAAGTGTCAAACTGTCAAAGTGTCAAACTGTCAAAGTGTCAAACTGTCAAAGTGTTAATGGATCAAAATTAAAGTTAAACTGTCAAAGTGTTAATGGATCAAATGCGTAGCTGCTGTTACCTTTGACGGAAGCCGATAGGGAATCCTAAGTCAGATCACGAGAGGGAATCCGAAGCCAGATCTCGAGAGGGACTCCGAAGCCGGATCGCGAAAGTGAATCCGAAGCCGGAACTCGATAAGGAATCCGAAGCTGGATCCCGATAATGAATCCAAATCCGGATCCCGATAAGGAATTCGAAGCCGGATCCCGAAAGTGAATCCAAAGCCGGATTTCAATAAGAAATCCGAAACCGGATCTCGATAAAGAATCCAAAGCCGGACCCCGATAAGGAATCCGAAGCCGGATCTCGATGAGGAATCCGAATCCGGATCCAAATAAGTAATCCGAGGTTGGATTCCGGGAGGGAATCTGAAGCCGGATCACGACAGGCAATCCGAAGCCGGATCCTGACAGGGAATCCGACACCAGATCCTGATTGCGAATCCAAAGCCGAATCTGATAGGGAATTCGAGGCTGGATCCCTATAAGCAATCCGAAGATGGTCCCCGAGATGGGAATCCGAAGCCAGATCCCAAGAGGAAATCTGAAGCCGGATCTCGAGAGGGAATCCGCAGCTGGATCCCGATAAGGAATCCGTATTTGATAAGGAATCTAAAGCTGGATCTCAATTATTGCCATCCGAAGATGTTTCCCGAGAAGGAATCCGAAACCGAATTCCGAGAGGGAATTCGAAGCTGGATCCCGACAGGGAATCCGAAGCCATTTTAGTTAAAGATAATTTAAAGCTAAGCTATAGTTTTGTTACAGTTAAGTGGAATTTAATGTTAGATGGTAAATTTAAGTTAATTTAGTTGAAGATACTAATTTTAAATAACAGACTAAAGTGGTAATTTTTATACGATAGATGAGGAGGAGATGAAAGTATAGTATTGATAATTCCGTTTAGAGTACGGCAGTGTGAAAATTGCATATAGAGAGTAGACAGCGAGCTTAGGACAACTTTTTAGGAAGGTACAAATCGGTTTTATCATCTCTCTTTACCAAACTCCCCGTTTGGAGAGGGATGGTGAGGGGTGTCCCCACCCCACCACCACTGGCGAAAAGAAATGAACGCCGACCGCTCAATTACCTACGATGTGTTTGAAACAGTTCTACCGAGTGCGGTAAAAATCGGTAACTTAAGATTTAATTAAGGTAAGTTTATGTTATGTTAAAGTTCAATTAAAGCTATGTTAAAGTTCTATCAAAGTTAAGAAAAAAGATAAGTTAATAGTTGAAGATGCTAATTTCAAATAACAGACTAAAGTGTGGTATTTTTTTTACTATGTAAATCGTTGACTTCACGCAGTAGTAATACTAAACATATTGTCAAAGATAAGGTTTAGTTAAAGTTATGAAAAAATAAGTCAAAGTTAAATTGAAGTTAACTTGATGTTAAGTTATGATAATAAACTAAATTTCAGTAAAATTAAGCTAAGGTTGTGTTAAAGTTAAGTTAAAAATAAAATGTATTTAAGATCAAATGTAATCAAAGTTTAGTTAGAGTTTAGTGAAGGTTTAGTTAAAATGAAGTAAAAGTTATATAAAAGTTAAAAATTAATGATTTGTCATTAAGAAAAACAAGGCCAAAATTTACTATCATAAATTTAAGTTAAGTTAAATCAAAGGATAGCTAAAAATTATTTAACGTTTAGTGAAGTTTTAGTTAAATTAAAATTTAGGGGCTTGTTAATAAAGTTAAGGCTATCTTAAGTTAGATCTATTTAAGTTATGTTAAAGTTGAGATAAAGTTAATTTAAAGATTAGCTTAAGTTAAGATAGTTATGTAAACCTTAAAATAAAGTTAAGTTGAAGTTGTTTTAAAGTGAGTTGAAGCTTGAGTTAAATTTAAGTTAAAGTAAAGTTAATGTTATATTAAAGCATGTTAAATAAAGTTAAGTCAACTTATTTCGAGGGATCTTTTGGGAATTTCCCAGGGAACTTCGGGGAAACTTTCAGAGAACTTCAGTTCTTGGTATTTCTTGGAAGTTCTTGAAAGCTCTTGGAACTTATTGAAACTTCGTGAACATTTTTTACACTTCACTTGAAAGTTTATGTTGTGTTAAGTTAAATTTAAGTTAAAGTTTAGTTAAAGCTATGTTGTAATTAAAGTAAAGTTAAGCTAATTAGTTAAGGTTTAGTTAAAGTTTGTTTGTATACAATGAAGCTGAGTAATAGTCATTAAGTTAGTTATTAAGAACTTCCAAGTGAAGTGTCAAGAAGTTTAAAGAAGTGGGTTTACAGATCCATCTTCGGTTTTGTCGCTTTTGGGCCGTCTTGAGTTGAGTTTCGTGGCAAAGCTGGGGCAACTTTTTTCCGAATGTAAACAAAGAGAAAAGAAAAAGGCAGGACACCCTAAAAATTGTTTATCCAAGCTCTATATTGTTGAAATAAACATGCTTTTGAATTTAATTTAGACATGTATATTTTTGTTGAACACATTTTTTTCAATTAACTTTGAATTATTCATATAATAGTTTTGATTAAAAATAAACAATATTCGTTTCCAGCGTTGGCTTAACATTTGAATTAATTTTAATATAGCAAGATTTTCCAAGTGAAGTGTCAAGAAGTTCCAAAAACTTCCAAGCAGTTAAAGATAAAATAAAAGTTGAAATAAAGTCATAGTTTGGTTAAAGTTTAGTGAATGTTTAGTTGAAGATAAGTTAAAGTTAGATTAGAGTTAAGTTTAAGATATTGTTACACTTGGGACAATTTGTCCCTACAGGTTCTTCTGGGTTGTGATATCTTCCCGAAATCGCAAACTTACTCGTTGGTGGTTAGAACAATAATAATGATCTTTATTCAGAATTATATTCCTTAACACATTTTTCCTACGGGAGACACCTGAAGTCATTATGCGACAGTTTATGTAAACGATCACCAATCAGCAATCGATATTAACAAACGAGAGAATGATAGAGAGAATTTGGAGAAGGCAAATTGGTTAAAGCGGTTGCGCTGAAAACGGCTTAGCAACTAGGAATATCGGTTGCCCGGAGTGCGCCTTGGCGACAAGCAATACGATACCCTTAGACGCCGAGTATTGGTTATTGAATTTGTTTTAGCGTTAATTGAACTGCGTAAGCAGTTCGATGTCCGAGTGAGGCATGGGAAAATGCCTGTTACTAATTGAAAACTGAAATGGTTGTTGGAAATTTATGACATGTGCGTTGCGCACGTCACACCATTCCCCTTAAGGAAAAAATGATTGAATGTAATGGAAATTATTTTGACGTCAAATGTCTCGCACAATTTTTTTTTTCTGTTTTTTGACGTAGGATTACGTCTTTCGGCAACATAATGGGGGGTGCAATTTAAAAAAAAAACAAAATCGACCGCATTACGAAAAGAGGTCAGGTTTTGACCACATAGAACTCTGTCAATAGCTGATGGATTTTAATTTTAAATAAGCCAATGGATTGGAAATTAATTTACCAATCTGCTAAAATTGACACTTTATTAATTTTCAATAGGTCACTATTGAAAAATACACAAATATCCAACCGTTGCAATGGTGACCAAAATTATCACCGATTGCTTGCACACAACGCATTCCCTAACACAGATTTAAAAATCGAACTCGATCCTGTTTCACTGAACGGTGCTCATTCAATCACCGTGTGTGGTGGTGTCCGGTCGTCGGTGTCAGCAGCATCAGCAGCAGCAGTGCTTTCAGCGTGTGGCGTTGAACATTGTTCTCCAGTACACCACGAAAGGCAGCCTGCAAGCAGCGAGCTGCAGTACCCACATGAGCATCCATAGAAGGAGGAAGAAGCCGTACCGCTATGGATCGAAATCAGTTTCTTCGTGAGTCGCTGTGGGTCATCTATGCCAAGTGCGTCACCCTTGCTCCAAACAACATATCTACAGCTCGCCAGCCTCATCCGCGTTGAACACCCTTAATACCTCAGCATTACTCAACCATCACGACAAAACGGCCCTTTTCAGGACCACCTTAAATTTGTTAAAGAGTATGTTTTGGACATTTGTAAAGGTCATCAATCGGATGTCAGTTCCCGCAAGCAGCTAACTATCAAGGCTCAACCTTGTCTATAGAAGGTGTTGAATTGTAGGCCTGAATGTATTGGTGCAATTCGTTTTGCACTCGGCTTTCATTCTGCTTCGCATGATTCGTTTCTTTCGTTTACTCAATCACCCTTGTAGTGACGTCATAACGTTTATTTCGATCGGCATAGGAAATTTAATATGGATTATAGAATTTTTCTATTTTACCAAAATTTGAATTTAATGCGAGGGTTACTGCTGGAGTAAGCCTCTTTCTAATTTTTTTTATTGCATATTATTATATCCATGCATGATTTATTAAAACTATAATTAAACGTTAATTTTGGCAAATAAAATGCCTCCAAACTACTGACAGCTTCGAACACATGAAGTTGATCAGGCTTCTGTGTCTGAAGGTCAGCCGATGGAGGTGGATTTTTTTTGTCATAGACCTAGTTATAATGTACATATTCTTTGGACTATCAGAGGTTATCTGTATTCTTGATAACGCATCTAATAAAACGTTGGAACTGCTTTTGATATATTCCACTTCAAAATTGTACTCCTCTAGATCCCATCTCATCCGCGTAAGTTTGGATGAGGGATTTTTCAGAGAAAATAGATATATTAGTGGTCGATGGTCAGTGCGTATTATAAATTTTCGGCAATAAATATAAGGCCTAGAATAATTTACTGCCCAATGTATTGCGGTCAGTTCCTGCTCTATTGTTGACTTATTCGATTCACCTTTCGTAAATGCTTTGCTAGCAAATGCAATTGGTAATTCGAAATTGCCGTAACGTTGAGCTAGGACTGCTCCGCAAGCTACTTTGGACGCGTCTGTTGTTATAATAAAATCTTTTTGATAATCTGGGAATTGAAAAATCTGTGGCGATAACAATTCCCTTTTCAGAATTTCAAAAGATTTTTTACATTCTTCATCACACTTGGAATCTGCCTTTTTTTTGTAGTAATTTGTTTAATGGGCTGGATGGGCTGGTAATATCAGCAAAATTTTTAATCAAGCGCCAATAATAATTGCAAAATGCAACGAATCGTCGTACTTCATCAGCACTTTTCGAGATGGGATAGTTTAAGATTATTGAATGTTTAGTTTTGTCGGGTTGTATACCATCCTTCGAAATATGGTGCCCTAGATAGGTTACCTCATTCTTAAATAAATGGCCTTTAGATGGGTTCAATTTAAGATTAAAGTTTCGTAAATTTTGAAATACGTTACGTAAGTTTGCAATATGATGATTTTTAGAACATTCTATCACAATGTTGTCATCGATATAAAGGAAAGCAAATTGTGAGGGCAAACCACTTAAAGCGATAGACATCATTCGTTGAAAGGAATTTGGGCTGATATTAAGGCCAAAAGGAAGTCTATTAAATTCATAAAGGCCCGTATCAGTTGAAAATGCTGTTTATCGTTTTGAACTTTCATTTAAAGGGATTTGATGAAATCCGGACATCAGGTCAAGCGTTGAAAAATATCTAGCTCGCCCCAACTGATCCAAAATTTCTTCTATCCGTGGGAGCGGAAATTTATCTAGAGTTATATTCTTATTAAGCTGACGGTAATCAATAACTAGCCGCCATTTTTTGCTTTCGTTTGTAGTGGATTTCTTAGGGACAAGTAGGATTGGTGAGTTGTATGGTGAGGTTGAAATTTGAATTATTCCATCATTGAGCATTGTTTGAATTTGGTTTGAAATCTTTTTTTTTAGATTTATATAATCTGTCATTTTTTATGTATATGGATTTGCTGTCATTGTGAGTTATATCTTGTTTATAAAAATTGTTTTCCGATAGCGTATCATCTTGAAGTGAGAAAATATCGTTGAATTCAATGTAAAGTTTTTCGAGTTTATCTTTAATAAGGGGGTCATTATTTTCAATGTTCAGTTCATTTTTCAATTTTTGAGCTCTTTCAGTCAAATGCATTTTGTTCGCATTGTTTGAAATAGTACAATAATAAAAAATTGCAAGTGATTCATGTTTAGGCACGAAATTTGTCGGTAATAAGACATTCTTGGTTGTTGTGTTGATAATTTTAACGCAACGGTTTTCTTTGTTCACTATTGTGTTTGCAAAAAACACTACAGGACATATTTCTTCTGAAAAAATAACGCTGTCTTCATGAATGTCGAAATTGTCTAACTGGTATAAGTTTTGAATCTATAAACCTATTTATTATCGGAATACTAAATGTTTCATAATTAATCGTTAAATTGAGTAACCAGGATTCGTAATCAACTTTACATTTATATTTGACAAGAAAATCTCTCCCAAGAATTCCATCGGTGGGAATTGGGAAATCATTTCCAACAATGTGAAACGTATGCGGTAACTCAATATTATTTATTATTATATTTGATTGGGTAGTACCCATCGTACTCACATTTCGTTGTCCTATTCCGATTATATCGGATTTTTGACTGGGATAATATATTTGAGTTCTTTTTACACCTCCAGCTTTAATGACTGATATATGAGGTCCACAATCAACAATAAAAGTACGCTGTGAAACCGCCATATCGACATTTAGCTGAACATAATTGGTGGCAGATACATTTATTGTGTATGCTGCCCTAACTGTACCCCTAAAGGGTGGATATTTCCTGGTGGTAGATGTGTTGCATGTTGTTTCTGTGGAATTTGCATTGGTTGTTGTATTCCCTGCTGTACTGCTGGGTGATATGTAACTCCGTTATGTTGGGATAAGAACATGTTCGGTAGACTGATGCAAAATTTGAAATTTTCGCTCCACAGTGCTCAAACTGTTCCAAATTGGGCCCTGATTAGCCTCCCAAAATTTGAACTCATTATGTGAAATCTATGAACATAAACAAACCCATATTTTTGCTTTTGCTGCAATATAGAAATGCAGTGGTGGTGGTCACTACCTGAGTCTTGTCACTATTATCAAGTCAGAACAAGTAACAAGGACTAAAATGTGATCCTTTGATTACTGGAAAATCCTGATTCCCTAGTTTGAAGTTGTCACGACTAGGGTTCGGTGGAAGATCTTATACCAGTAACGCACCACAAAAAAAGTGATCTCCTAACGTTACTGGTTTGAAAAGATAAAAATTTACAAAATGGAACGAACTCACCAAGTTTAGCCAATTGAACCAAAGGCTGCCTGACATGTATTTATGTGGAAGTCCAAATTATAGACGAAGCTTGACAAAGATCAACATGAACTAGTCCGGTTTATGGTAGTTTCGCGAAATGTCTTCCTTTGATTTGAGACAAACAAATGTTCAGATGTATGTAGTCGATTTTTGATGTGCATTGGCAAGCCTTTTCGTAGCCAATAGTCAGGTTAAACGCCAATTGATCCTGAAGGCTGCCTGACATGTGTTGATGTGGAAGTCCAAATTTTAGACGAAGCTTGACGAAGATCAACATCAACTAGTCCGGTTTATGGTAGTTGCGCGAAATGTCTTCCTTCGATTTGAGACAAACAAATGTTCAGATGTATTGTTACTGTTGAGATTATTTAACCTAGATTTTGTAACATATTAATTAAATGTTTGTTTGTTAGTAGGTTAGTAAAGTAAATAATTATAAATGTTAGTAAATGTTAATGCTAAAAATTGATAAATACTCCGGAGTAGCTAATAATAAGGACATAATTTGTTAACACACTTCACACCACAACACACACTACACAACAGTATGAAGTGAGCCAAAAAGGGAAAACAAGAGTTGCCACAGATACCGGGACTGGACACGTCAAAAAGGGAACATGAACAAAGGGTATGGAAAAAGGAGGGTCAAGCTACCGGGTAATAACTTGATAAGCGTTTTTCTTATCCAGAGCTTCGAAGCGTTAAGTTTGCTATCCTCCATAAAAATAAATCAGAGATAAAGAAGTTTATTTGAAATCACCGTTACCAAACTTGATTTGGAAGTGAAATAAGAATCAGGACCCATTATTAATCGCCTGAATTGTCCAGCAAGTTATCCGCCATTCCGGCGTGCGATTGGACTTCCAGCGCCGACGTCTGAAGGAGTGTGATCCGCCAATCCGGCGTACGATCCGTCCCTCTTGGATTCGGCGTAGGCATTACCCCGAGCGTCAAGGCAAAGGCGACCTTCCCGCATTTCGTGCTTGCATCCGGCCGCATCGTGAGACACTACCCACATACACACACACACACAGTAAGTCGAAATAAAAAGCTAATTAACAAGAGAGAAAGTGCTTTCAATTCCTTGATCGAACAATCCTACCTACAGCCGACCCTGAAGGTTCCTCTTTCATGCTCGAGCTAAAGCCAGTAAAAAAGAGGTTGTTGTAGAACCCACCCTCAGTGATCCCCGTTGGCTAGACCAGGGATCGAGGGCTTAGCGAAGTGGTCCGTCTGACCGCTTTTAACAATTGGCGCCCAACTAAAATCGTTTCGATCAAAGATTTAAAGAACTATTCTCCCCGGAGTATAAAGGAAAGCTAGGTTATCAAATAATTAATTTCCATTGAAAAGCACGTGATATTAAAGGTTATCCATTGATTAATTTTTGCTCAATATGCAATTTTGCTACAATTAGGTTATCAAATTTTCTACGTAGAGGTTGAACAATTGAATTCAGTAATACCATCGTCTTTCCACCAGTGAAGTGAAAAATTTCTAGGTAGCATACTACTAGTGCGCGTACCCTCACAAAAGCTTATAATTTTGCTGTGCATTCATCGGATACCAGTGCGATAATTTGAAAACGATATAAGATTGATGTGATTTTTGTTAATGGGTCTTGATTCAACTAAGTGTCCCAGACAATAGATGTTTCGTTTTAATTCATTCAGCTTGCGATATTATTTTGATACAGAGATCTAATAAACGAATCTGGAAAATGGATTTGCAAACATTGTACCAATCTATGGATGTCTCTCATTTATCAATAGATGAAGTAGAACACGAATTGCTTACCAGAAATATTTTGTTTCACTTTGATGATCATGAAAGCAAAAAGAGAAGAAAACTAAAAGAAAAAATGAAGCAGGAAAGAGAAACGAATAAATTCGTTTTCTCACAAATTTGGCGAAAACCAGAAGAAGAAATATCCACTATAGGTTCAAAATTAAAAATCATTGCTGATCTGCTAGAAAAATCTAAACTTGATGCCCGTCAGCGGGAAAAGCTCAAAACGCGCGTAGTTCATTATCGAGTTCGAATTTATTTTCTCAGCAAAGCTTCAGGTGCTGAAAAGTTTAGGACTGAAATAATAAAAATTGGTAGACAGGCAAGTGAAATTTTCAGTAAACATTATGCAGAGTTAAGTGATGAGGAGTATCGTTCGGAAACGGAAATATTGGAAACAGATTTGAATAAGGTATTAAAAGAAGTCAGAACTGAAATCGAAGTTCTGAATGAAACAACAGTGTCGGGGAAAGAGATAGATGAGCAGTTAGAAAATGAAGGAGCAGTAGGGAATCTATCCTTAGCGGTGAAAAAGAAGGAAATGAATGATTCATTGAAAAGATCAGAAGAGTTACTGAGAGAGTTAAAGGAGATCGAAGAAGGGAAAAAGGAAAAATCTGTGGATCTTATTTCTCTTTTTAAAACGTTCGTTGTGTAGACTACAGAACAACAACGACTCATGAGAAAGAAACAAATTGAAGAGGAAGAGCGAAAAATTAAAGAAGCATACGATAACATGGAACGAAAGAAACGCTTGGAGAAACTATTAGTAAATTTAAACGATCATCTGAAAAAGGAACCAGAAGAAAAGCAATTGCCCCTAGAGAGAGAGAGAAAAAACGTCACTGGGAGATCTAAAACTGGAGGATTTAAAAATCAAGAAGGAGGACCTGAAGAAAAGTAGTAAAAAAGAGGGGAAGAAAAACGATGAACCGAAGTCAGAAGATTCATGTAGAAGCTCACAGGAGGAAAGTTCCGAAGATAGCAGAAAGAGAGAGAAGCCAACAACAAAATCAAGGAAGAAGAAGCTTAGACATAAGGAAAGAGATAGATCGTCTAAACAGCAAAAGAGAAAACACCATCGTAGACACAGCTTTTCATCATTTTCCAATACAACCTCAGATTCCGAGAGCTCAGATTTGTCATATTCCGATAGTAGTTCGGGATCACATAAGAGAAGAGAGAAACCTAGGAGGGATAATAGACGGTATAGAGAGTTGAAACGCATTCCTGTGGCAGAATGGAAACTAAAATATGAGGGAAGAGATCAGGGTCGAAAGCTGACTGAGTTTCTTAAAGAGGTGAAAATGAGATGCATCTCTGAAGATATTTCTGAAAAAGAATTATTCCGAGGTGCGATTCACCTGTTCTCAGGTCGCACGAAGGATTGGTTCATTGAGGGAGTTAAAAATAGAGATTTTCGGAATTGGTATAAATTAAAACGAGAACTAAAACGGGTATTTTTACCACCCGATTTAGATTTTCAACTTGAGGTTCAAGCCACAGAACGATGGCAGGCTAGGGGTGAAAAATTTACTGATTATCTACATGACATGATGAGAATTTTTCATTCTATGACCAGGCCCATTTCAGAACGCAGAAAGTTCGACATCATTTGGCGTAATCTTCGCTTCGACTATAAGAACGCCATGACAGGTGCTGGAGTCAGATCTTTGTCCAAACTGAAAAGATACGGACGTATTATTGATGAAAATTTTTGGAGCATTCTCACATTAAGTCTCACGAAAATACACATCGTCGTAGTCAGGTCAATGAAATTGCTGCAACGGATTTGTTGAAGTCCAAAGGTTCAGTACAAAATTCAAACGTTGTTTCTCGGGTGTTTACAAGAAGCAAACCTAAAAACGAAAATACAGAAAATAACAATAAATCAGCAGATGGGGAAGTTAAACAACTAAATGAGAACAAGAAATATGGTTCAACAGGACCCATGGAAGTATCGGCAAAGGGCACAATGAAGACGCTAGTTGACCAATACAGACGTCCTCCCATAGGAGTATGTTATAACTGTAGAGTGAGCGGTCATCATTACGCCGATTGTCCAGAGCGTAGAGGCAAATTTTGTAGATTATGTGGTTTTGCAGATGTTATTACCCCCGCTTGCCCTGTGTGTCAAAAAAAAAACTGGGTGAACTCAGCTTGAGAAGGCAACCTGAGGTAGAGCGTAAAAATCCTTCAAATGGTTATGGAAGATCTTTTGTTGAATGGGTTCGAACCTTTCTCTGAGAGCGAGTATTCTCCTGAAACGAACGTAGATGAACTTTTTATAACCATTGGAGAGGACTCGCGACCGTTCGCGAAAGTTAGTGTGCTTGGTAAGGAGATTATAGGGCTCTTAGATAGTGGAGCTCACCGGTCAGTATTGGGCACAGGTTGTAAAAAGCTAATAAAGATGCTGAATTTGAAAATATTCCCGGCAGATGTGTTTGTTCAGACTGCTTCGGGAATAAAAGTAGATGTCGAAGGGTTTGTATATCTACCCATAACGATTAATAACGAAAATCGGATTATTAAAACCCTCGTGGCGCCCAAATTACAGCGGAGATTGATTTTAGGATACAATGATTTTTGGAAAGCTTTTAATATCCAACCTGCAATATCGACCAGTGACTCTCAAGAACTGGAGGGGGAAATGAATGAAAGTATAAGGATAGAGGAGTTAGAGTGGAATGAACAAAGAGAGGAAGAGGATAAATTGAGTGAGGTTCAAAACAAATTACTAGAAGAAGTAAAACGAAAATTTAAGATTGCGGTCGACGATCAAATTTTGGATGTCACACCGTTAGCAACTCACAAAATTGAAGTTAAAGATGAATTCAAATCATCACCATCAATTAGGATAAACCCATATCCAACTTCTCCCGAGATGCAAAAGCGCATCAATCGCGAGATCGACCAAATGTTGAAGTTACAAGTTATCGAGCCTAGTAGAAGTGAATGGTCTCAAAGTACCGTTCCAGTAGTCAAACCTACGGGAGAAGTGAGGTTGTGTTTAGATGCGAGGCGTTTAAATGAACGAACTAAACGCGATGCATATCCTCTCCCTCACCAAGACAGAATATTGAGTAGACTGGGTGCCAGCAAATACTTAACTACCATCGATCTAACGAAAGCTTTTTTGCAAATACCTCTGCACCCAGACTCTCGGAAATATACTGCTTTTTCGGTGTTGGGGAGAGGATTATTTCAGTTTACGCGTTTACCATTTGGCCTGGTCAACAGTCCGGCTCGACTGATGGATGAGGTCCTAGGCTACGGAGTACTTGAACCAAACGTATTCGTGTACCTCGATGACATTGTAGTCGTGAGTGATACATTTGAAGCGCACCTTCAAACATTATCTGAAGTAGCACATCGTTTGAAGAAGACCAACCTCTCAATAAATTTGAATAAGTCTCGATTTTGTGTGAGAGAACTCCCCTACTTGGGATATATTCTCTCCCCTGAAGGCCTTAAACCAAATCCAGAGCGTATTGAAGCTATATTAAACTACGAACGACCTGCATCTCTGCGATCACTGCGCCGTTTTCTCGGGATGGCGAATTATTACAGGCGGTTCATCCCAGATTTCAGTGAGATGTCCGCACCACTCACGGATCTCCTGAAGAAAAAGCCCAAATCACTATCATGGAATCCAGTGGCTGAACAAGCTTTCTTGCGATTGAAGGAGAGTTTGATCGCGGCACCAATATTGGCAAACCCTAATTTTGAGTTACCCTTCCAAATTCAGTCGGATGCTAGCGATAGTGCGATCGCTGCTATCTTGACACAACTACACGAAGAAGGAGAGAAAATTATTGCATATTTTTCTCAAAAGCTCTCTCCGGCACAACAAGCATATGCTGCCTCAGAGAAAGAGGGCTTGGCAGTGCTAAGTGCCATTGAGAAATTTCGCCCGTATATCGAGGGAACTCATTTTACTGTTGTTACCGATGCTTCAGCCTTAACTCATATCATGAAGGGCAAATGGCGAACATCCTCCAGGCTGAGTAGATGGAGCATCGAACTACAGGGATACGATCTAGAAATAAAACACAGGCGTGGGAAGGATAACATTATTCCCGATGCTTTATCCCGTTCGGTAGAAGTGTCCGAAATTATGCTACACGAAGATACTTGGTACTCCAACTTGTTTAAAAGGGTTGCAGATTCACCTGAAGAACTTATCGATTATAAAATTGAGAACCAGTGTCTTTTCAAATTGGTTCCCAATAAAACTGCAGTGCTAGATTACCAACATGAATGGAAACTTTGTGTTCCAGAGAACGATCGAAAGCAAATCCTTCATCGTGAACATGACGAGTCTATGCATGTAGGTTACCAAAAGCTACTCGATAAAATACGTACCCGATACTTTTGGCCAAAAATGGCAGGGTATGTCAAAAGGTACGTTTACAATTGCCAACTATGCACGAGCTTATACGAATTAGCCGACGGAAGCGGTAGGAGCTTGGGAATATTTTCCGCAGCAGACATAAAACCTGGATGCGCTGAGTAAGGATATCCACTTCCAATTAGTTTTTATAGGTTTTAAGGGTAATTTTCACGTAGTATCACTGTTTTTTTTCGCAGATTTGTTAAACTGTAGAATAGTCGATCGTCCGCGTCATCTAGGTGTTTTGTAAAAGATCATGATCGTATTGTTGATGTAGAGCTAAAGTTGTTAGAGTGAGTGCGAATTTGATGTAAACGAATGTACGTAACTGTTTTCTGTCATATAAGTGTGTTGCTATCTCTTTCCATCAAAAATAGAAATTCGTTTACAATAGTCATTCTTTATCTGAGATCGTAGCTTACGAGCGAGGAACACAACAGATCAGAGAAAAACAACTAGCAAAAGTGTCAAAATTCCTCATCGTAAATTGTAGGTTCTTTAAGAACCGGTTCGATCTACACTGCGTTTTCGATAATGAATCCAGAACTCATTTCACACAAAATAACTTACAACGCCGTTGAGAACAGAGACATTTAAGCATTCGAGTAATTTGCATCCAAATAAGTTCGCAAGCAAAGTTTTTGGTTCGGCCATCTTTCACGAAACGATTTACTGTTTTGAGATATTGGAAGATGAAAAGGCTGAATTAACAGAATCGGGAATTTGAGCGGTACAGCTGGCATTCCAAGCATGATTGGAATGAACTATGGACTGATGATTACACGCAAAAGTATCTGTTTTTGGGAAAGTCTTATGCATGAAAGATGCAACTCAACCCTGGTATGCTATTTCGTTAGGTAAACTTAAATAAAATTAATTGATAATAAATTATTCAATTAATTTTGGGAGGAGATAGAGGGTGGTGTTACTGTTGAGATTATTCAACCTAGATTTTGTAACATATTAATTAAATGTTTGTTTGTTAGTAGGTTAGTAAAGTAAATAATTATAAATGTTAGTAAATGCTAATGCTAAAAATTGATAAATACTAAAGTAAATAATTATAAATGTTAGTAAATGCTAATGCTAAAAATTGATAAATACTCCGGAGTAGCTAATAATAAGGACATATTTTGTTAACACACTTCACACCACAACACACACTACACAACAGTATGAAGTGAGCCAAAAAGGGAAAACAAGAGTTGCCACAGATACCGGGACTGGACACGTCAAAAAGGGAACATGAACAAAGGGTATGGAAAAAGGAGGGTCAAGCTACCGGGTAATAACTTGATAAGCGTTTTTCTTATCCAGAGCTTCGAAGCGTTAAGTTTGCTATCCTCCATAAAAATAAATCAGAGATAAAGAAGTTTATTTGAAATCACCGTTACCAAACTTGATTTGGAAGTGAAATAAGAATCAGGACCCATTATTAATCGCCTGAATTGTCCAGCAAGTTATCCGCCAATCCGGCGTACGATCCGTCCCTCTTGGATTCGGCGTAGGCATTACCCCGAGCGTCAAGGCAAAGGCGACCTTCCCGCATTTCGTGCTTGCATCCGGCCGCATCGTGAGACACTACCCACATACACACACACACACAGTAAGTCGAAATAAAAAGCTAATTAACAAGAGAGAAAGTGCTTTCAATTCCTTGATCGAACAATCCTACCTACAGCCGACCCTGAAGGTTCCTCTTTCATGCTCGAGCTAAAGCCAGTAAAAAAGAGGTTGTTGTAGAACCCACCCTCAGTGATCCCCGTTGGCTAGACCAGGGATCGAGGGCTTAGCGAAGTGGTCCGTCTGACCGCTTTTAACAGTATGTAGTCGATTTTTGATGTGCATTGGCAAGCCTTTTACTGGCCAATAGTCAGGTTCAACGCTGCAACTCAACGAATGATGGAACTAATTATGGGACACCTCGTGGAGGTTCTACTTGGCTTTGAAACAGCTTCTCAGCGACCAATAAAAGGGACCTAGAATGAGGAACTAGAAATTGTCTCCTGGGCCTGGTTATGGCCAGATCAGCAACCGATTGTAGATTAAAAAAACTCTACGGAAAAAACAAACATCAGGTTCGAACACACGCACAGCCTACTCCTAATACCACTCTCCGAACGATAATGAAAAGTTTTGACATGTTACAAACACAGCCTACTACGATGCATTGACTAACCCCTCGCAACGCAAGATAAACGCAATGCTTGCTTGAAAGAGAGAAGGAGAACGAGCATTTCCGAGAACGAAAGAGAAGTATGAGACGCACAAACGAAGTGACAGACGACTAACTGGCGAAGAAATCAATTAAAATAATGTGGTTCGCTGTACACTGGAACCTCCATTTACGAACCAAACCGGGGGTTCGTAAATCGAATTAGTGCGTAAAAAAAACCTCGTTATTTGGGATTTACTTCGTAAAAACAAAACTCGTTATTTGGGATTTACTTCGTAAAAAGAGGTTTTTGAAAATATTGTCAAATACCCCACAATATGGGTATTTTTGGAATCAGGGTGACGTGTAGGGACCGAAAATCGATGTCTGACGCCATTTTGAAATCCAAGATGGCGGCTTCCGGTTACAGAAAAACTTGGAAATTCTGCCAAATACCCCACAATATGTGTATTTTTGGAATCGGAATGACGTGTAGGGACCGGATATCGATGTCTGACGCCATTTTTAAATCCAAGATGGTGGCTTCCGGTTACATAAAAACTTGGAAATTCTGTCATATACCCCACAATATGTGTATTTTTGGAATCGGAGTGACGTGTAGGGACCGGATATCGATGTCTGACGCCATTTTGACACTCCGATTCCAAAAATACACATATTGTGGGGTATTTGGCAGAATTTCCAAGTTTTTCTGTAACCGGAAGTCGCCATCTTGGATTTCAAAATGGCGTCAGACATCGATTTTCGGTCCCTTAACGTCACTCCGATTCCAAAAATACCTATTTTGTGTTGTATATGGCAGAATGTCCAAGTTTTTCGGTAACCGGAAGCCGCCATCTTGGATTTCAAGATGACGTCAAACATAGATTTCCAGTTCCTACACGACACCCTGATTCCAAAAATATCCATATTGTGGGGTATTGAAAGTATCTTCCAGTTTTTCATGAACCAGATGCCGCCATCTTGGATTTCAAAATGGCGTCAGACATGGGTTTCCGGTTCCTACATCTCACTCCGATTCCAAAGATACCCATATTGTGGGATATTTCATAGTTTTTCCCAGATTCCCATAATCGCAAAAAAAAACCTCGTTATTTGGGATTTACTTCGTAAAACGAAACCTCGTTATTTGGGATTTACTTCGTAAAAAGAGGGACGTAAATTGAATACTGCGTAAAAAAAGACTTCGTAAACGGAGGTTTCAGTGTAATAGAATTTTCTTAGAAGCTTGTGCCATCATCCACCAGATGGGATAGTATTTTTGTTTTGGTTTTGCACAAAGTTGATTTTGTGTACAATGATTCTTTGACAGTGTGGAAAGAGTGTATCATTTTGTCATTTTTTTTATGCATTTCAGTTTTGATTAGAGTGAAAGAGATAGAACCAAAACATTCTAGTACATTTGGTGAAAATGCTAGTTCAATCCAGTAGTAGTGTTGCCATGTGGTACAATCCAGTAGTAGTGGTGTTGCCATGTGGTACACTGAAAAATTGCAATAGCAGGTTAGTCACCAAAGTTTTCGAGCCGCTCCGTCTGTCACTTCGTTTGTGGTACAAGCGAGCGTATAGCTAGAGCCAAGAACATGAGGGTTTGATTCAACAGCCTTCGTAAAGGCCTTAGGCTGTCAGAGTGCCAATCAAAGAAGACGTGCATGGTGTGCAAGTCAAAACACAATACTCTTCTACACCTGGAAGATACACATAAACGATCTAGTAACCGGAACAAGGCGCAGCAATCAGAGCAACAAGAAGATGCGGAATCAGGAAGCAGCAAGCCACGACGTTTACCATCAGCAGAGGAAAAGGATTCAGATAAGTCTACCATAAAGCCATTGACGTTTCTATACATTCTATAGAACTTTCATGCAATATTGTTTGCGAGTTAGGGAGCAAGCTTGTTTTCCGCGAGAAGCCTGAGAGATGTCGTTACTGAGGTCCTATGTTCTGGGATACTATGTTTTCAAGAAAAACTTTTTCGAAGAGTTACGTCTGTTTGTCTGTGATAAAATTATGTCGAACAACCACGTCTTGTTGGTTCTTCGAGCATTCCTCGACAAAGAGTGCGAGCGTCATGCAAATCACTATGTTGTGGTTTTGGCCACTGCATCGATCTTCATGAGTGATCTGAGATCCAGCAACAAACATGATCCAACTTCCTGCGATCCACGTCTAGCCTTCGATTTGTCCCATAGGTAACAGCGCCCAATATTTTCGTCACGTAATATTTCATAAATCGTTAGATTCAACGTATACAGTTGTCGACTGTAAAACGCTTGGCCACATACTAAGTGAGGAGTTGGCAAACATTTCTGCAGATCAAACGAGGCAGTACACACTGTTTTATCGGTTTTTGCAACCTGCACATCACGTTTTTTTTTATCGTATACCTGCTGGGTATTCGCTTGGTGAGCCTCGAGATCTGCCTGTAAGTGGTTTTTTTTTTCATTTTCCGAAGAATTTTTCTTAATAAGCACATGTAGCTTATCGCAATGGCAACAGGTATCGAGTTGTGGTTTTCGAAAACTTATATTGAAAGTTTTGAAAATCATACGAAACGTGTTATAATGAACTGACTGATTTCTCATTCGAACACTTCTTTACATACAAATCATATATTTTTGTTATGTTCAAATCACTTGACAAATATAATTTGTCAGATTTTGCTCGACCGTAATGCCGAATGGCAATCTGGTGAAATGGAACAATCCTCTCCCAAGCACCGCAAATGCGGTGTACTTTCTTGAAGCAGGATCAAGTGGTATTTGTAGAAAAGCCTTTGTCAAGTCTATTGTTGACAAATACTTACAAGATCCCAACCTACTGAGTATTCTGTCTTGCTGTGGGAGGGGATACGCGTTCCTTTTCGTGCGTTCGTTCAGACGTCGCGCATCTAAACATAAGCGTACCTCACCTGTTGGCTTAAGAACGGGTACGGTACTCAAAGTAAAATCGCTTTTACTTTTTTCTATGACACCCTGTATCAACATTTTGTCAAGCTTCTTGTTTATTTTAACCTGCATATCTGGTGAAGTGGGGTAAGGATTGATGCGGATCGGTGGTGACTTCAAAAAATCTTCGCTCAATTCTATTTTGTGCGATATCAACGAAGTGATATCAAGCACTTCCCCCTCCACTGATCCTTTAAATAATCCCTTCACCTCTTCTAGCATATGCAATTGGGTTTCACTCAACTCATCATTCTCTGTTCGCTCACTCTGAACCTCTTCATCGATTGTACACAGCTCAAAAAGTTCGGACTGATTCAGAATGGTTGGGTGGAGCCTAAATGTTTTCCAAAAATCTTCGTGGCCTAAAATAAGTCGACGATTCAATCTGGGTGCGATCAAAGTTGGGATTATATGGCATTCCTGATTGAAAGTTACAGGTAAGTTAACATATCCTTCAATTTCAATTTCGGCTCCTGAAGTGGTTTTGATCGAAACCTCAGAAGGATAAATTTTCAAACGCAAATATTTAAAAAGTCTTTTCGAACCGATTCCAAGCACGGTTCGTTGTGCTCCGCTATCTCAAAGACCGAAAATCTCCTTTCCAAGAATGTTAACTTTTATGAAGGGTCGTGCGTCTCCATCGACCTTAACGAAAATCTTCTCTATGTTCCGTTCAAAGATGTCACTGAAGTTATCCAGTACCATACCATCCAGCATGTACTAATTTGTAGTACAGGAAGCCATCCAGTACCATACCATCCAGAATGCATCATAAATCAATTATTGCATACTTCACGGCGTAAATGGAGCAATTCAGTGCTAACATTTGAAAACGGCACAAAAGCCATTTGTAAACAAATGGTTTGTGGGCCCTTTACTCACTACTTGAAGTACACCCACGCGACACAACAGCAACATCGGGTAGGGGAAATTTTCCTCTTCCTGATGATGCTGTTGGTTTGCGTGGGCGTTCTTCGGGTAGCGAGTAAAGGGCCCACAAACCATTTGTTTACAAATGGCTTTTGCGCCGTTTTCAAATGTTAGCACTGAATTGTGCTAAATTAACTTTTAAATCAAAATTTACAACCATTAATGATATTACATATAATTTAACAATGTATGGTGGGAAAACCAGTGACAAACCATTCCAGTTCTTCACCTAGAATATTCTAGAATATCTAAACAAGACATTTAAACATTAAGACATCTTGGCTAATTGTTTTTAAATTTTTTGATTGATTTTTTTACTTCAAAGAGTATTCCCATCCAGCAAGTATTTGTAGAAAAAATTTCAAATTTCTTTGAAGAACTCCTCTTTGAAGTAAAAATAAATCAATCAGACAATTTCAAAACAATTAGCCATGATGTTTAAGTATGCAAATGTCTTCTTAAGATATTACTGAATACTCTGAATAAATCACTTTACTTATATTTGACTCAGTATTCCCATCCAGCAAGTATTTGTAGAAAAAATTTCAAATTTCTTTGAAGAACTCCTCTTTGAAGTAAAAAAAAAATCAATCAAACAATTTAAAAACAATTAGCCAAGATGTCTTAATGTTTAAATGTCTTGTTTAGATATTCTAGAATATTCTAGGCGAAGAACTGGAATGGTTTGTCACTGGTTTTCCCACCATACATTGTTAAATTATATGTAATATCATTAATGGTTGTAAATTTTGATTTAAAAGTTAATTTAGCACAATTGCTCCATTTACGCCGTGAAGTATGCAATAGTTGATTTATGATGCATTCTGGATGGTATGGCTTCCTGTACTACAAATTAGTACATGCTGGATGGTATGGTACTGGATAACTTCAGTGACATCGTTCATGCCATAATCCTCATCTGCAACTGGCTCAAAGCCATTTTGCAATAAAGCTGCTTGAATTTCGTCAAGGTTAGGAGGATTCAGATAGAGTGCTTCGGCTTCCTCCTCTAAGCCGAACTCTCTACGTTTTTGAGCAGTAGGGGCAAGTTTTAGTGAACACATCGGGAAAGCCACGAACACGACAAAATTTGTGTCGATCAAGGGAACATTCCCCATAATGATGGCCTTGTTTTCGGCAATTATAGCAAATGCTTATGGCTGGAAATTTGTATTGGTCGACGAGTTTCTGTAAAGTGCTTTTGGCTGACCCTTCCATGGGCTCCATTCCCGTATCTTGCCTCTCTTTCCCCTTACCTCTCTTGTCCAAATCAGTTTTATTTTTTTGTGAGTTTTCTACGTTTCTTGATTTGTCCGTTCTGGACGAATTATTAGTGCTTTTTTCAGGTTGTTTCATTCACCTGCTTGGTTCGTGAGCGAGGTGGATTGTCAAATTACAGACAAACAGACGTAACCCTTCATTGTGTATCTTCGTTCACGCATTTAACGGTTGATTTGAATATTATCAGTTCCTCGATCTACTCGCCGCAGCGCTGGCATCGGATCACTTTGACGTTTCTATACACTCTAGAAAACTTTTATGCAATATTGTTTGTGAGTTAGCGAGCAAGCTTATTTTCCGCGAGAAGCCCTAGAGATGTCGTTACTGAGGTCCTATGTTTTGAGATACTATGTTTTCAAGAAAAACTTTTTCAAAGAGTTACGTCTGTTTGTCTGAGTCAAATGTTTTTTTTTTAAATTTACCCAATTATTTTCATCGTCAATCCTACCAAAACGTTTGAGTTTTGACAACGATTTTATATTTGCTCCTGTCAATGCATTTTTATAGTCGAAACGCCATATAATTTCGAATTTCCGTCTCTCCGATATGGGACGTGTCATCGACTGAAACATTTTGAGCATGTCGTGAAAATAGTCGACAATTTTTTCTCCTCTAGCCTGTCTCCTATTAAGGTCCTGAATTTCCAATTGAAAATCGAGATCTGGAGGAAGGAACTCTCTTCAGATCTAATTTCAATTGAGACCATGTTTTAACTCCCGATTTTCCAATCCTTCCATCAGCCAATCTTTGGCTCTCCCCGAGAATAGGTGAATCGCTTCTCTGAAAAGCTCGCGGTCCGAGATTTCCTCTGCCTTACTCCTCATTTTAACTTCCTTTAGAAACTCTCCTAGCATACGACCATTATCTTTGCCGTCATACTTAAGTTTCCAATCTGAGACTGATACTCGTTTCAAGGGCTTTTTCGACTGTCTCCTACTCTTCCTTCTCTTACGTCTATCGTTATGTTCAACCGAGTCTGATGAGCTTTCGAAAGTCGAGCTAGACGAATATAACCTTTGAGTAGACAGGGCCTCACTTGAGATACTGATTTCCTTACTCTTTTTCTTACGAGAATATGCAGACCGTTTCTCTCGCTTTATTTCATCCGGTTTCCTCACCTTCTCTTTTGATACTTTTACGCTATCTTCTGACTAGCTATCTGATCTACTCTCTGATTCTGAAGTTTCAGGTTCTGGTTTTGGTTCTCTTTTGATTTTCAGGTTTGAGTCCGTTTTGTTTTCGTTTTGTTTCTTTTCAGGTTGTTTAGCATCATCAAGGAGTTCCAACGGGTTTGAAAATTCAAGCTTAATCATTTCTGGTTCAACTTTAATTCTTTTATTCAAATTTAATAGAAGCTTTTCGAGGCGTCGTTTCCTTTCAACGTTTTCCTCGGCCTCCGTTATCCGTTTTTCCTGCTCAATTTCTTTTTCTCTGCGAGTTTTTTCTTGTTCTGTTGATTGAATTACATAGTTCTTGAAGTGTTGAACTAAATCTGCGATACTTTGACCATCTCCTGTTTCATATTCTGATAATTTCTTGAGAATTGCTTCCGATTTTCTCATGGATTTGTTTAGTTCTGACTGTTTTGATTCCACTAAAGATTCTATTCCTCCACTTGCTTCATCTTGAGCTTCTTCTGCCTCAGGATTCTTAGCGCTAGTAGATTCATTCAAAATTTCGATTTCATTTCTAATCTCTTCTAGGGCCTTAGTCAGATCTTGTCCTAGCTCATCTGTTTTCTCATTCGACTCTTCATTTTTCTGATCGACCGTATCAGCGAAATGCTTCTGAAGCAAGTCGTTACCAATTTTACTAATTGATTGAATTTCAGTCATGTGTTTACGAGCTCGAGAGGCTCTCGAGAGTAGAAAGGATCTCACTCTGTAATGCACCAAACGAGTTCTAAGTTTCTCACGTTGGCGTGTGTCTGTTTTTGGATTCTCCAATAAACCCCCTATCACTGTCAACTTTGATCTAATAATTGTAAATAGTAGTATAGTGAATTACCGCAATATTTTCCATCTGATCTTTAAGCTTTCTTCTCTTGATACTCTCATGTTCATCTAAACCGTACAATATGTTCCGAATAAGAAGCTCATGTTCCACTTCGTCAATCGACAGATGCGATACATTCTTGCATCTGTACATCGATTGAAGATCCATCGCTATTGCTTGATATCAGTCAACGGTTGACAATGCCAAATGAAAAAAAAACTAACACCAATTCAAATAAAAGTTTCAATTCGATAAATACTAACAAAGCGTATTTATTACAGGGTAGAATCAAGACCCATTAAACGAAAAAAAAAACACTAAAAATCCCCGATTTTCAAAAGCTCAGATGTCTGCTTTTGTGAGTGTTCGCGCACTAGTAAGTAGATATGTTCTAAAGAATGATCTGTTTGGGAACACTTGGGTTAGTATAATTCGTCATGCACTTTGCCTTCTGTTTTATTTATATGAATGAGCCATTAGTGCTCTACTATTTATTCACTGTTTAGTTTTATCAACAATATGAATAATAATATCATTAATTCTAAGCAAACATTAGATCAATCATTACTGATTATAAACTATCATGGTTCTCAGCCATGAGCGCACCGAACAGCAGTATACTAGTGGATTGCTATCTCGTTCGGTTGAGTGCTCGCTCTTTATAGCACTGCTATCGCTCTGTTCGAGCTTTTTCCATAGGGCAAAGTACCCAAACGGTAACAATTTTCAGAAAAATCACAAATTGCTAGAATTTCCCCTTCCTTTAACGATTCTTTTTTATTTCTTAGAAAAGTTGACAGTTGTTTGTAAATAAAGTCATGAGTTAAAAGTTTGTTAATTTTATCAATTCATCAACAGGCTTGATAATCGTTTCCAAATTACAACGATCAGTATTGAGCCACTGTTGAAACACAATATCTTGTTTGTCATTTGATTCTAATAGTAAAGTAAGTTCCACTTCAATATGTTCATTAGAAGCAAACTTTTCGCAAGCACGGAAAAAGCAATAAGTTCTTCTTTCTTCTTCCTCGCATTTCAGGCTTATTGCGTATGGCATATTAGCTTATTGCGTGCTCTCAACATAGTGTTCACTTCCACAGTTATTAATTGAGAGCTTTCGATGCCCGTACCATTTTTGCATTAGTATAATTGTGTGGCAAGTACAATAATACTCTATGCCCAGGGAAGTCGACAAATTTTCAAACTCAAAAAATTCCTAGACCGGACCGGGAATCGAACCCAGCTACCTCCAGCATGGTCTTGCTTTGTAGCTGTGCCTTTACCGACTGAGCTAAGGGAGGTCAAAAAAAAAAAGCAATCAGTTGTTATAGTTGAAATATAACAAAATATTTTTTCTATTACTGCATCTTGTGACATAATTCTTAAACTGTTGATCATTAATTTTACATTTCATGAATTGTATAAATACATACATTATATATACCAGTAGAATCAAGCAAAATGCAATGTTTTGGTCGCAATTGTGTAAATACAGTGAAACCAATATTGATATCTTTATATTTATCAACAAAAACCATGTACGCTTCTTTGAAGGACATCATTAACAGGCGTTTTTGTACGTGTTCTTTTCGTCCATTTCTAAACTCGGAAACAAAATCCGGGCATAGGTCTCCTAATATCATTGTCATCAAAAAATTCCCTAATTATTTTTTTATATCATCGTTGATCCCATGCCCACTTCTTTTGTTGGATGTGCTTAGAATGCCCTGCTCATTAACAAGGCTCTTCACCTGCCTCACCATGTACGTTGGTGCGTTGAATTCTGCTACGACTTTATTCACGGACAAAGACTTTGACAATACTGATAATACTGTTATCTGATCTTTTCTGTCAGCTGTAGGGGAATTGAACTTCTCCTTTAGCTGCATAATCATTTCTACATATGCCTCTACTTTGCTAAAGTCTACTGTATCTAGGCCAAATATATTTTTTCACACTGCTTGTATAATTTATAGAGATTTTTTTTGTACGATAATCCATACTCCTCATGTTCCTCGATGAAATTGGAGATAAATTCAACGTTTCCACAAAGCCATTAAACTTCTAAACATTGTATGGGCGTTGCAGATCATCTGCTGATGGAACTGACTTCAATGATGGAACCGATGGTACCGTTTCTGAAGGAAAGAAGAAAAAAAAAAATAATAAGTGCAATAAGGAGGTTGGAGTTAGGACGGCGCCGGTGGTGTAGTGGTAAGCGTGATTACCTCTCACCCCAGCAGGCCTGGGTTCAATCCCAGTCGGCGCCGCCGGGATGTTCTGAGGCATAACATCTCTGATCACGCCTTCCTTCGGATGGGAAGTAAAGCCGTTGGTCCACGGTTCATGAGTTGATGGGTCGATAGGTAGGGTCCAGGTGTGGAAGCTGCCTTCCTGGCACGTCGGTAGCATTGGTGCTCAGCACGGAAAACAAGATCGACGGAAAAAACAAACCAAAGGAATAAGGAGGTTGGAGTTAAAAGTTGATAGAATCATCAGGGTGACCGTTCTTACCTAGCTCATCTACGGATTGATGGCCACTCGTTGATGGACCTGGATCATCACTTTACTGCTGCGCACTAGTTGACGGTTGGATATTTACTTCATTTCCAACCGATCGGCGTTTTTTCATAACTGGACTTCTATTATGAAATACCTCATTCTCGAGCAGGAACGAATATCTCGATACCTTAAATACCGAGGAACGAATACCTCGAAAGCTTAAATGGATGAGCCTGAATAAGAGGTAAAATACCAAAAAAATGCAAGAAAAACTTTTTTTCCTCAAAAGTGCCCATCTCGATGTAACGAAACGCTTAAATTGAGTAAAACCAATTTTTCGTGCATGTGAACAAAATCTCATTTCATTGCTTTGTGAGGGGTATTCCTGAAACAGCTAGCAGCGCTGTGTAAAAGAGGGGATATTCTTTGGGTATAAATAAAGGCGAAACACCTGTTTTAAGGAAGTCCGGAGTGAAAATCCGCTATATATCATTAGTTTTCAGACAAATAAACTTTGTGTCTTCAACGAAGTTTTTTTTTTAATATTTAGTTCTACAATTTTTCCGAAGACGTAGTATAGCTATCTCATTTACGTAAAAAGTTAGATTTTCTAAGTGTAATACACCCTTAATAAAAAAAATCGGTGTATATTTCAAAAGCAGCGGATCACCATTCAAAACAACTTCACCGAAAAACCTACTCTCGAAAACGTCAATGAAGATGAGAAAAGGCTTTTTACCGTTTTTTTTTCAGAACGACCGCACGGTGTCTCAACTTTGGACACGGTACCCGCAACTGTAACATCAAACCACGTTGCAGGAACTGCGCTCAAGAACACGCCACTTTCGACTGCCCTGTGGATAGAGTCGTGGCGTCAAAATGCGCCAACTGTGGTGGTGCTCATCAGGGTTCCAACAGTCAGTGCTCCAAACGCGAGGGCGGGGGGTGTAGCGGTCATCATCAGGAAGGGAATCAAGTTCTGCACTCTGCCGCACATCCGCACTTCTATCATCGAGACCGTTAGTGTGGAGGTTAAATCACCAATTGGAAACATGCAATCATTTCGCACTGACAAAAAGTTCAGTTTCGCTCCCAAAAATCTGTCTACGTAGTTTTTCTGCCGTTTTTCTAAGTGATTTTCTAAACTAAAATTTGAGAAAGTTATATATTTGCAAAGATTGTGAAAAGACGAATCTTTTGGTGTAGCTTTCATCTTTATTAATACGAAGTGAACGTTATCAAAAGTGTTGCAGAAATAATATTTCAACTCAAGCTGAGTATTGAAATTCTGCTGTTGTGCTGCTGACCGAAGGGTCACCGGCCGCATGCAATATGTCATCGACCGTGCAGTGTGGCGTTTGCGCCAAAACAATAAAAGAAGATAGCGAAAAAGTGTTTTGTTTTGGCCCCTGTGGATTGATTTTACACTTGAAGTGTTCAGATGAAATTGATAAGCATGGTTGGAAGGCAATGGATACAAATCGGGGTTTAAAATACATGTGTCATGGTTGTAGGAAACAACAAAGTAGCTACAACTGTGTAATTGAAAAATGCAATGATATCCTGAGTAAAATGAATGAAAACTTTGTTATGGTGGAGACTGATATGGAACGGAAAATGAGAATCCTGGAACAAAATGTGTGCAATAAAATTGAATTTGAAATTGAATCAGTAGCAAGGCAAATTTCAGATGTGGTTGAGGAAAGTAAGGCAAGTGCTAAAAAAGTTGAAGAAGTGGTCAAGCAAAATAACCAAATAGTGAAAAATACCACCGCAGTATCGGATTTGGGATCGGGCTCGGGATCGGTCTCGGGATCGGGTTCGGAGTTAAGTTCGGAATCAGGTGCGGGAACTGGACCGAGCAGCAACTTGAGATCTCGAAAAGGGAAAGATAACCAAAGTTCCGTGAATGATTCCACAATAAATAATAGGTCCAAAGTAAATGACTATAAAAACCGTAACTCCACATTGAATGGTAACGGTAATGGCAATTCAGAAAATGGTACATACTCTGGTCAAGTTAAGAGGAATGAACCCATAGTAATTGTGAGGCCAAAGAAATCATCACAAACTTCAAGCAAAACTAAACAACACCTTAGGCAGAATATTGATCGCACGGCTAACAAAATTCAAACCGTTCGGGAAGGAAAAGGTGGTTCAGTAATTCTTGAAGTGAAGGATAAGGATGACATTGATTCCGTCATTGCTTCGGTGAGAAGTAAATGTGGGGAAGATTACGAAGTCTCAGTACCAAAATCTATGAAACCACGTCTGAAAATCATTGGTGTGGGAGAAGAATTTCGTTAGGAAGAGCTTATCCAATCATTGAGAGAGCAGAATGATCTAGAAATTACATATCTCAAGGTAGTGACTCGTTACAAGCAAGGACATTCAGAATTCTCAACGTTCAATTTCATCGTGGAAGTAAATCAGAAATCGCATGAAACCATGTTTAAAAATGGATGGGTTAACGTTGATTGGGAAAGATGTAGGGTTGTGGAATGTTATGGAATAATACGTTGCTACAAGTGCTGCAACTTTGGTCATAAGAGTACGAGTTGTCAAAACAACCAAGTGTGCTTCAGATGTGCCGGGTCTCACAGTGTTAATGGATGTAGCTCTGAGTTGGTGTGTTGTGTGAATTGTGATCGGGTTAACAAATCAAGAAAGTTAAGTTTGAAAACCGATCATTATGCTTATAGCAATGACTGTGCGGTTTACAAACAAATTGTAGCTAAAAAATGTCAAAGAATGAACCGCGATGATTAGCAATTAAAACAGATGAAAGCTTTTTATCCAGTGCTGTTCTTGAACTGTGGAGGCCTTTCGACAAAATTCACTGAAATTTGTTTACTGATTGAAGCATCTAAACCAAAGCTGGTAATGCTTACAGAAACACATGTGACGGAACTTTTGGGTGATACTCATTTCCAAATAGCAAACTACAATGTTATTACTTGTTACTCTGATTCAAGACACACAGGTGGTGTCATGATATACGCTCACTCAAGTATCAAATATCAAGTGTTGGAAAATGAGAAAAAAAAAATAGAAATTGGTTCCTGGCAATAAATGTCAGCAATGGTATGAAACCTGGTCATTACGGTGTTTTGTATCATTCACCAGGGGACAGTGACACTGAATTTTTACAAGTGCTCGAAGAAACTTGGTTGGAAAAGTTTATTGATCTAACGAAGTCTAACGTGCTTTGTGGTGATTTTAACATCGATTGGTCGAATAATCACGATGCATCTAGATTGAAGCTGGTCACTGAAGCACATGGCCTTAAGCAACTTGTGCATGAATACACACGCATAACACGTACTACTCGCACAATGATAGACTTGATATTTACGAACTGTGATATGAACGTTTGTGTTGTCCACGATTTTAAAATATCTGACCATGAAACTTTATGTATGTCTGGTCGTTCTTTACCGCCGTCCGTATTCGTCTCCCTACGTTGTGTGGTTTTTTTTTATTTCCAGGTGCCTGGATAGGTGCAAAGCAGCAGACAACTGGCAAGGTGAGTATCCTGATCCAGCAGAAGAACGGAGAACACACAGGTAATATTTTCACTTTCACTTTTATTTGCTTCCTTGCAGTAGCACTGTCAAAACTAATCTAAAGGTCGGTCGGTTGGGAGAAAATTACGAACAGCTGATCGACACTGCAGCGCTGCCAGATCAACCAGGTGAATGTATACGGTTGAACCGGTGGTGCGAGAGCTGCTGTGTGATTGCATGCAAGTTGGTTGCGTTATTGCTATATCGACCATACCCGCCACCTTGAATGACATTCAAATGTAAACATAAACATTAACTGAAACATTATTTACATTGACATCTATAGAGAAAACATTATTTTCTTAATTAGATATTTTCTGCTAGAACTGGTGCACGCTGGACTTGTTGGAGTTCTTCATCTACCGAAATGGATACTTCTTCGTCAAGAATCGCTGGAGCAAACGGCAGGATGCATATTTTAGCAATTGGACGCTTGATGATTCCTCTAGTGGTTCGAAGAGAGACGACTCTGGTGATGCTATCGTTTCCCGGATGCAATTCGAGGATGCGAGCCAGAGGCCACCGGGTTGATGGCTGTTGTTCGTCGACGATGATGACGAGTTTGCCAAGCAAGATATCATCGTTGCGCATGTAGTTTTTGGTGTCCTTCTGTATCTCCTGGAGATATTCCTTCTGCCAGTGAATCCAAAATCGTTGAATGTGAGCTTGAAGTTTCCAGTAGAGATCCAACTGACTGGTCGGAACACTGCGTAGATCTGGATCGGGCAGGGCATGCATCGAAGTACCGATGAGAAAGTGTGCTGGCGTTAATGCGGCTAAGTCATTGGGGTCTTCAGTCAGGGGAAGAAGAGGCCTGGAGTTCATAATGGCCTCAATTTGCGCCAGGAGAGTGTGCAAATCCTCATAGGAGAGCCGTGCGGATCCAATTTCTCGGTACAAATGTTTCTTGGCCACCTTGATAGCCGACTCCCATAGACCGCCAAAATGTGGAGCTTTGGGTGGCGTAAAATGCCAAGTGATTCCTTCAGAGGCACAGAAGGAATGGATCTGGTCGAGCTGGTTGGCATCGGAGAGCATCGCGAATAGTTCAACAAGATCGTTCTTTGCTCCTTCGAAGTTCTTGCCGTTGTCCGAGTGAATGTGCGTCGGACGGCCACGGCGGAAAATGAATAGTCTGAGAGTTGCCAAGAATGCAGACGTAGACAACTCACATACCAGCTCCAAGTGCACTGCTTTCGTTGCGAAACATACGAAGAGGCACAGGTACGCCTTTGTTGGAGCGGCTCGTTTGTGTATTGGCTTTAGGTAGAAGGGACCAGCATAATCTACTCCTACTACGCTGAATGGGCGGTTGGGGATGACTCGTGGTGCTGGTAATTGACCGATCTGTTGCTGAGCAGGTACTGGATTCAGGCGGTAACATCTGAAGCAATTTCGTACAATGCTGCGGACCAGCCAGCGGCCATCAAGTGGCCAGAACTCCTCTCGAATCGCCGTCAATAGTGTACGCCCACCGCCGTGCAGAAGTTTCTTGTGCAGATGTTCCGCGATGAGGCGAGGAAATGGGTGAGTTTTAGGAAGAAGGATAGGGTGCTTAGCTTGATAAGGCAATTGGGATAGATTTAGCCGACCTCCCACTCTCAACACTCTCTCTGAATCTAAAAATGGGCTCAATTTTCGGAGGGGGGATTGTCTTCCGACTGCATGCGCTTGTTCTAATACACGAATTTCGTCAGCGAAAGTATCCTCTTGTGCGAATATAATCAGCAATGTTTTGGCGCTCTCTAGCTGCTCGGGGGATAGGGAGATTGCATTAGGTCTGATGATGTCTGATACTTGCGTACGAGCCTTCGCACGAACATTTGTAACGAAACGTAGGCAGTAACCGACAACGTGGAGCATGCTAGGGTAGGAGGACCAGCGTAAGAACCATGGATTGATCGATGAAACTGCCGTAACTGCTGCAGACACAGCGCGAATTTCGATGTCTGCTTCGGGGACCGCAAGATGCATTGTAGTCGGCCAATATTCATTCGAACGTGAAAGCCAATCGGGTCCGTTACACCATAGCTTGCTGTTGATGAAATCTGCTACAGTCATACCACGAGACACCAGGTCCGCAGGATTTTCGTATCCAGCCACATGGTTCCAAGCGCAGCCGTGAGTGAAATGCTGAATTTCGGAAACTCGATTACCGATGCATGTCTTCCAGGTGTTAGGAGGGGAACGGAGCCACTGAAGCGTGATAGCAGAGTCCGACCAAAAGAACGAAGCAGCGACGTCAATGTTTATAGCTTTCTTTATCCGGTCATATAAATGAGCACCAACGACAGCACCACAGAGTTCCAAGCGAGGTAGGCTAATCCGTTTGAGTGGTGCTACTCCGGACTTCGAAGCTAGCAAACGAATGCGAACCTGCCCGTTAGTGTCTTCACAACGTGCGTAGATACATGCACCGTAAGCAGATTCGGAGGCATCGCAGAATATATGAAGCTGGACGATGGCATGCGGTAGGAATGCATAGCGATCTACACTGTAAGTAGAAATGCCAGGAAGCTCAATGCAGATGTTCTCCCACCTTCGCTGAACGTCTTCGGGAACAGGATCATTTCACCCGCAAGAGAGCAGCCATAACTGCTGCATCAAGATTTTCAATTTCACGATGACCGGTGCATCGCAAAGTGCATCGTTGAGGGAATAACCCGTCGAAGTTTTCGCCGAACCGTCGAATACCACCCGCACTTTAGTTGTCGTACTGGAGTCCTTGAATACCGGGTGGTGTGGCAGATAGTAGGCTACTGATGGTTCTTCTTCGTGCGTTCCGACCAAACGCATATGGCCAAGGTCAAGGTATTCCTGCATGAACATTTGGTAATCTCGCTTGAGCTCCGCGTTGCGTTCAAATCGTCTTTCCAGAAGTTCGAATCGACGAAGGGCATTGGCTTTTGACATGCCGAGCTTGACGTCGAAGTCAGGTTGACGAGGTAGACGTACAATGTAGCGGCCTTCCTTGTTGCGTGAAACAGTGGACTGGTAAAGAGTTTCACAATGCCTTACTTCCACGGAGTATCCATCGTTGAAGACCAGTTCTTCGGATTTCCAGAAGCGTTCGATGCTTTCTTCCAGGGACACCATCGAAATTGTCAATGAGCTAGACTCAGAAAGGCTCGACGAATTTACTGGGCGAACAAGTGATGATGAACCAGCGACGACCCAGCCAAACACGCTATCGACAAGGACGGGCATATTTTCAGCCAGTTGCAGGCGTGCAGCACTGGGGAAGAAAGAGTAAAAGTGCATTGCTCCGAGTACAAGATCGATCGGCTGCGATTTGTTGAACGAAGGACCGGCCAGGACGAGATCATTGGGAATATTCCACCCTATTGTGGAAATATTCTGTGACGGAAGGTCGGCTGTCACTTTGTCCATAACCAAAAAGTTGGCGCCACACGAGAACTGCTGGTTTCTTGCCCTGACTTCTGTGAATACCAACTGTCGAACTGGTTTGGATAGTTTACCAGCTCCCTGAACAGTGATGTTGACGTTGCTACGCCTTAAGCGAAGAATGCTTGCCAAACGCTCGGTGATCAGATTCGGCTGTGAAGCGCTATCCAGTAGAGCACGCGCTGGATGCTCCTGCCCAAATGCGTCAACGATGTGCACGATTACGGTCAACAGGAACACATTTTCCCTTGGCTGCTGAACAGGAACGCTAGTTTCTACCTCTGGAACAACTTCTGATGAGGCCACCATTGACTGCTCAGATGTTTCTGTCTGAGAAGGCGAGCGAGTTTGGATCAGTGGTGCTGAAGATGACGTCAAAGCTACCGATGAGCCATCGCTAGACGGCCTTCGGCCAGTGTCGGGTGCAGCAGAGTGCAGAAGAGTATGGTGCCGACGATTACAATGCCTGCAATTCATTTCCGATGGACAGTTGCGCACGATATGATCGACTTTGAAACAGTTAAGACACAGACGCTTAGCATTGACTATCTCTTGACGTTCAGATAGCGGAAGACGTTGGAATTTGAAACATCTGCCCAACGGATGTGGTTGATTACAGACAGGACATCGTTTCGATGTGCTAGCGGTAGACGAGCACGATGAAAGATTAATCGACGGCCTCCTTGATGACAACGTGAGTGGAACGGTACTCGATGGCGCATGGTGATTCACGGAAATGGACTCCAAAACCCGAATTCTCCGTTGCAGGAACTCGATGAGGCAAGAGTAGTTTGGGTCCTTCACCGTAGACGCATGGTCCTCCCAGGCCTTCAGCGTATCGTGGTGGATGCGCGAGCATAGCAAGTGTTCAAGGATGGTACTCCACGTGTCGGTAGGTTCTCCCAGCTGACGCAGAATCTTGATGTGCCGTTTAAATGCGTCCACCAACGCGTGAAGTGTTGCAGCAGACTCTTTCTTCATCCGTGGAACATCGAAGAGACCCTGTAGATGTCGCTTCTTCATCAAATACTCATTGGAGTACCGACCCTTTAATGCTTCCCATGCCAAGTTGTAGTTACCGGAACTGATCGATATCGATTCGATCACCTGCGCAGCTTCCCCTTTGACGGCTGCCCTCAAATAATGGAATTTTTTGGTTATCGGGAACATCAGCGTTTGAATGAATGAGAGCCACAAAGGTATCGTGGAAAGTGAGCCATTGCTGGTAGTCTCCATCGAACTCCGGAAGTGAAATTGTCGGCAGTTTGATCCCAGAGAGAGCAGAGTTAGTATTAGCGGAGTAGGGATTGCGAGCGTTAATAGAAGTGGGAGGAATTTTAGAAATCAAGCTAGCTTTTATTGAAAAGAGCCGAGTTTCGTAATCGGCACGGACATCGGCATGCATTGCCCTACCTTCCTCAGTAGCTGCAAGGTCTTCCAGTTGAGCCTGCACCGCTTCCAAGCTAGCCCAGATATTGTCGACGTGACTGATCCTCAGTGGTACCTGTGCTTCATTCCGTTCAGCGATGTAGCCAGACATGAATGCCTCTGCCCGACCCAGTGATGTGAGTATCGTGTCCCTCCGGAACCAAACTGCTGTTCGGTTGCCATGCTCGAATGGCTGTCAGCGACGAAAGGCAGTATTGGAAATCGTGACGCAGTAGCCGTAGGGAACGTCGATGGTTGAACACAGCAGCCAGTGGATCTGAGAAAAATACAGACCACGGTAGACCCGAGGGTGGAAATAGTAGCAACTTGGAAAGGTACTCACCTGTTCCAAGGCAAGTATGTGCCTTGAATTATCAATAAACTGCCAGCAGGAACAAATCAAGCACCGTCCGTGCTAATCGAGCCAAAATCCGTACGATGTGACGGGCGTCGACGAAAGGAGCAGGAACAGCGCCGCAAAATGTTCGAAATGCCGTACGATGCGTTGTCGGACGATCACTGCGTCAACAAGAATGAAGCAAATCCAGAAAAATGCCGTAAAAGGCCTTGCGGATGATCACAGTCACGTGTGATAACTGCACTACAGGAATAATGGCCACACAGAAACCAAATGCACAGGGGCGATGTTCGGCGTAAAACAAAGCAAGTGCACAGATCAATAGTACACTACACAAAATGGTTGCTTCCAGAATCGTCGCTTTGGATTGAGTTGGATCAATAGGGCCAAACCACAAAACATCTAAGAATGGCGCTGGTGAATCCTAATCACGATGGCGACAATCAGGCCAATTCAATGCGGCTAATCTGGACACTATGGCTGCCACTGAGCTTCGATTTAATTGGAAGCAATTTTCTCAGTACAGCAAAGGTGAAGTACATGCAAGGAAAAGTGAAATCTAAAGGGTACCTGCGAGACCCGCAAAGCTTAATTGGACAGGTAATTACCATCCGTCTGATAGATTGAGGCCTTGTTCAATTAATTAAGGGCAAAGGAAGTCGACCACCCGCATAACAACGTCCGATTTGAATTTTTTGGATGAACCGTTCGCAAGAATGAACCAATTACATACACATATCCAAAACAGCAGAATGAACACAAGCGTTTGACTGTTCTTATCCGAAAAAGTATTGTTATCTAAGGACTGATCTCATTCGGTAATAAGTTCCAGAAATAGAGCAAGACCATGTTGGTTCGATTCCCGATGCAGTCTTAGAATTTGATGTATTTCAAAATAGCTTGTCTTTCCTGATCATAAGATATCATTGTAAATGCCATAAAATATGAAACTAGCTGAGTGTGCCCGGCCTTGCTCGGAATTCCATATAAGATTGAGTTGCTTTATTGTAAGTAGCCCCCCCCCCCCTCTTATCTAAGGCACTACCCCCTATGACCATCGCCTTATACCTTCACATGCCAAATTTGGTTCCATTTGCTTGATTAGTTCTCGAGTTATGCAGAATAGAGAATTATTTTCCATCATATTCTTGTTTTCGTAAGGGGTCATTCAAAAGTTACGTAGTATTTAGAGGCGAGGGGTGGTTTTGTCTTTTTTTCGCGCCTTATCAACCGAGACAATTTTATAGCTTTTTTATAGGGTTTTTCTCCAAGTATAATAAGATATGGGTATTTCCGGAACCTGCATGACATCTAGAAGCCGGAAATGCATGTTTGGCGTCATTTTGACTTCCAATATGGTGACTTCCGGTTTGCTGAAAAGCTGCGAAAACTCGTCAAATACCATTCAATATGGGAGTTTCCGGAACGGTATGATATATAGAAGCCGGAAATGCATGTTTCGCCCCATGTTGAAATCCAAGATGGCAACTTCCGGTTTGCCTTAAAACTGCAAAAAATCGTTAAGAAATAGGCCTGGATAGTATAATTATCCGGATAGACCTATCCAGTGGATAGAAATAAACGGAGTCTATCCCTATCCACATTTCTTTCCCTCCGGATAATATCCAAGTTAAAATTATCTGGATAATTTTAACTTGGATATTATCCATTATTTTTCCCTCCGGATAGTATCCGGAGTACTCCGAGCAGTTTATGTTTAGAATAGGGATGTTTGATATCAAATATGAACTCCTAAAAATGGGTATTTTTAGAATCGGGATGGGGCCACTTATTTTAAACCCAATGGCCATCATCTTGAATTCCAAAACGGCATAGGATATCATTTTCCGGCCTTTGGACACCACCCAGATTCCTAAAATGTCCATATTGATGGGTATTGACAGTATTTTCAATTTTATATAAAACCGGAAGCAGCCATTTTGGATTTCAAAATGGCGTCGGATATCAATTTTGGGCCTCTGGACATAACCCCGATTTCAAAAATACCCATATAGATGAGTATTTGACAGTATTATCCACTTTTCATGAAACCGGAAGCCGCCATTTTTTATTTAAAAATGGTGTCGGATATCAATTTTCGGCCTCTGGACATCACCCCGATTTCAAAAATACCCATATTGATGGGATTTGTCAGTATTTCCAACTTTTTATGAAACCGGAAGCCGCCATTTTGGATTTCAAAATGGCGTTGGATATCAATTTCGGCCTCTGGACATCACCTTGATTCCAAAAATACCCATATTGATGGGTATTTGCAAGTATTTCCCACTTTAAAAAAAAAACCGGAGGCCACCATTTTGAATTTCAAAATGGCGTCGGATATCAATTTCTGGCCTCTGGACATCACCCCGGTTCCAAAAATACCCATATTGATGGGTATTTGACAGAATTTTCCAATTTCTATGAAACCGGAAGCCGCCATTTTGGATTTCAACATGGCATCGGATATCATTTTCCGGCCTCTGGACATCTTTTCGATTCCAAAAATACCCATATTGATGAGAACATATTTCATATCAAACATCCCTATTCTAAACATAAACTGTTCGGAGTACTCCGGATACTATCCGGAGGGAAAAATAATGGATATTATCCCTATCCACTTTTTCTTTCCTCCGGATAATTTTAAAACTTTTCTATCCGGATAATTTTAACTTGACTATTATCCGTTTTAAAATTATCCGGATAGGGATAGGGATAATATCCAATGATAGATTGGATAATGGATAATGGATAGGGATAATTTTGATGCCTGCAAATACCATACAATTTGGGTATTTCTGAAACCAGTGTGACATGTAGAAGCCGGAAATGCATGTTTGGCACCATTTTGAAATCCAAAACTTCCGGGTCTGGCTTCTACATATCATCCTGGTTCTACATGTCAACCGGTTCTACATACTGGAAATACCCATATTACAGGTATACCTCGATATAACGTAACTGTAACTTTGACTTCGATCGTAAATTTTTGGCAAACGATCATTCAATCAAGCAAATTAACAACACCATCGGATATATGAGACAATTACCCATCTATTGGTAATGTTGATTTGTATGATTGAATTGTTATTTGCGAGATATCGACGATTGAAGTAAAAAGTAATAGTTACGTTATATTGAGGTATACCTGTATATGATATTTTACTAGTTTTAGCAGTTTCTCAACAAACCGGAAGTCTCCACCTTGGATTTCAAAATGACGCTAAACATGTATTTTTGGGTGCTACGTGTCACACCAGTTCCGGATATACCCATATTGTATGATATTTGACGAATTTAACAGTTTTCCAGCAAGCCGGAAGTTGCCATATTGGATTTCAAAATGGCGCCAAACATGCATGTCCGGCTTCCATATGTCACACCAGTTCCGGAAATATCCATTTTGTATGGTATTTGACGAATTTTCGAAGTTATCGTATTATATGATATTTGACGATTTTTCGTGGTTTTTTTTTCCAGTTTTCCGGTTTCTCTAGATCAACTTTTTTTGCACGATTTCTCTATGCAACACTTTTGCACGGTACGTATCCTCGTGCAAAAACAGAATCGGGTCGCGCTTCTACCAACTGAGTAAAAGAAGTTCCCTCATCTTATTTAAATTTTGATCATCGCACAATTTCGCATTCTTAAAAAAAAGAAAGATGCTTTTGAATTATGATTCGATGAGAGGTACCGCATAATGGGTTTTGATGTACGTTAGACACTGGTAACTTACGCAGGGACACTCGGAACATGTCCAGGTGTCGCCAATGTGGTCCTGGGCTGTCGTTATAACCATCATCGATCTTCTTTTCAAATTGCGTTGCTTTTCAAATTTTATCAGTTTTCTAAGTTCTTAGAAGCGAAAGGTTCAAACGGTGCCACTGTCAAGACCCACCCTAATCATAAAATGAAATGAACTCCTACTTGTTATTTGCTGTACACATTTATCCTACGCCGCGCGCATGTGTGTATGGGTAAGCATGATAGAAGTGATGATCTAGCACCTATGATTAGTTGGTTTTTTCATATAGAAGTATGTAATTATTTTTATACCAAAACGTTCCTCGAATCATAAGGAATCTAATGGTACCAATAATAGCCCACAAGTAGAAAGTTTGTAGCATACTTTTTGAGTTTTCAAATCAAATGAAAACGATTCTCGCTATAGACCATCGTGATGTGGAAACCAAGAAACGAAAAAAAAGCAGCTGCTGCAGCGCATGTTCATCCGCGCGTTCAGTAAACATTTTATACAAACCCCAAAAGAAATCATCTGTGTCATTTAATTTACATTTTTTTTATGGAATAGTTGTTTGATATGAATACCTTTCTGAAATATTGATTCTACACACAGCTAAAGATATAATTGAGAATTTTTATAAACAAGTTAATTGCTCAATATAATCATAAATAATTATTTCATAACTTATACAACAATACTTTTTCTTCCTTTGATTTGTTTTCCGTACTAAGTATCAATGGTACCGACGGCAGGGAGGCACCTCCCACATCTGGATCGTACCAATCGACCCATCAACTCATGGATCGGCTTTGCTTTCCTTTCGAAGGAAGGTGTGATCGTAGATTGTATGCCTTAGAAAATCCCGGATTGAACCTAGGCCCTTTTGGGGTGAGCGATCAACAATACTTATATATGTTCAGAAATAGTTTAAAAAATAACTATCCTGAATTTGTGGGCACTAATCTTGGTTGTGGCTGCGAGCGTGTATGAGGCCAGCGATCTTGCGGCTTGGGAGTTGGTAAATTCTGAATTCCAAATTGTAAATAACTCTTTTCTAACAACTGAAATCAATATTCAGTACTCAACTAGTTTATTCTAGACAATTTACAAACGTTTCAAAACATATTCAAAATAAATATAAAATTATTTCAAGTTTCAGTAAGCAATGTCATAGTTACGATCCGCTTAGTCCTGAGGCGTGTATGATGTCAGCAAGTTTGCGGCTGGAAAGCCGATAATTTCTGAATTTCAGAATGCTAACAACTTTTTACTAACAACTGAAATCAGTTATTTGCACCGGTGGTAAAGTGGTAAGCGTGATTGCCTCTCATCCCAAAGGACCTGGGTTCAATCCCCGTCAGCGCCGCTGAAATATTCTGAGGCCTAAAATCTCTGATCACGCCTTCCTTGATAAATAAAACCGTTGGTACCCGGATGCGTTGTGGGTCGATGGTGGGTCCAGGTGTGCGAGCCGATACATTCTGAATACAAAATTGTTTTACCAATTTTGTTGAAAACTTTAGTCTTATGTTAAAGTATAAATTTTTATTTTTTCAAGAGCATTGCCATTTTCTTTTAGATATACAGGCATGTTTTAGAATGGCAAGCTTGCGCCCTGGAAGGCTGGTGATACTGATTGCTAAATAATTAATGAATTTTAGCTTATATGCTAAATCAATATATAGCAATTCAAAAAAGTTATTTTTCCAATGTTGCTTAAAATTTCAGTTATATTTTAAAGCACACATTTTATTTAACATGTGCATTTTCATTTATATCAACAGGCGTCTTTTAGAGTAGCGAGCTCTGGAAGGCTTGTGATAATGGTTGGTAAATAATTATACATTTTAGCAAATTCCATTCCTAACGATTAAAAAAACATGTTTGACAATGGTTTGTTTCAATATTATTTATACAGTTGTGTTCAGAATAACAGCATGCTGATTTTCTTACAAAACGGCCAACTTTGACATGCTGTAACTTTGTCCTCTTTTCACGCCAGAACAAAAAATATGCTCAACTTTGTATATATGAAACATAAAATTTTTCGTGGCCTTTGCCAGAAAGTTGGGGTCAAAGCAATTTTTTTTAAATAATAGCAGCTTTTGGTTTGCAAATATTTGCTCTGCGAAAATTTTATAATTTTACAACTATGCTGTGTATTTGTTGATTGGGTGACAATTGTTTAATCATGAGTACTGCAACAAATTATAAATTCAAATCTTAACAGAAATACAAAACATTGGAAATGCTGTTATTTCGAACAATTTACCTAGTATCTCACTTTCCGACAGATGTATATTTTTTTTTATAATTCGTTTCTACCAAATTGAACTGTAGTTCTGCCGTGAAAGATTGAACTCGATTGATCAAAAGAGAACAAAGTTACAGCATTTCAAAGTTGGCCATTTTGTATGAAAATCGACATGCGCTGAATACAACTGTATATATCTAGGGCAGCTATATATTTGCAGAATCTATTAAATTAAAATCTAGCTTCCACTAGGGCACCAGCTGGTCTTCTGGCAAAACCGGGAGATCCGGAACTACCGTAAATTGGTGAATTCATGAAATTGGTCCTAGAGCTACGAATTTTTCGAAAGCACTTCTACTAGACTCATCAGATAGAACTTGGACTTGTGACCAGAAAATAGACCGTGGTGGCCATGAAGGGACATTTCGGAGGATCCGGAACAACCGTTAAAGTGGTCGATTCGTGAAATTGGTCCTAGAGCTCTGCGCTATTTTCGAAAGCACTTCTAGAATGCTCATAAGGATGAATTTAGACAGGTGACCCTAAAATTGACACTGGAGGCCACTGGGTGTCATTCCGGAAGATTTGGAACAACCGTAAAAGTGGTCAATTCATGAAACTTGCCCTAGAACTCTACCCTATTGCTACGTATAGCAGTCTACGTTGCTCTTCAGGATGTCGAATATAAAAAGCCGCTGCAACAGGATCCTCCTACTAGCCAAGGTCGGTAGATGTATCAAGGCGCAGCGATGCTCGTAGGGTGGTATTCAAACCGGATCATTCCACGGAAGTAAACGAAGTGCAAATTGAAGAATGTTCCTTTGAATACGCTCGATCCGGTTAATCTGAACGACATGGTATGGCACCCACACCAGCACTCCATATTCAAGTATGCTGCGTACAGACTTTTCAATATAGACTTTTCAAGCAATGAATGTCTTCAAACTGCTGCGTGTTTCGTTTGATGAATCCAAGCACTGCGTACGCCTTGGCGGTCGATAGAAAGAAATTACATTACATTTTCGGGCATTTACATCCATTTCGTTTAGCCTGCACCAGTGTAGTAACGCGTCGATGTCAGCTTGTATGGCACAGAAATCAACTAACGATGAAACTACCCGAAAGAACTTCAAATCATCGACAAACATTACCTTCGGAGATTTAATATTTTCCGCTCGCAAATCCGAATTCCTTCTAAAGGGCATCACGTGGCTATCAGGGTCCAGTTTTCGGTCACAAGTTTGAGCTTTTTCTGATGAGTTTTATGTAGGTGCTTTTCAGGCTTTAAAATTATCCGGACAGGCATGGAGTAGATAATTATTTTGATACATATATAAAGTGGATAGAAATAAACAGGATCTTGGGTTCCAAAATAGCGCCAATCATTGATTTCCTTCCTGTACACGTTGTCCTTGTACCGGAAATACCCATATTGTGGGGGTACTTGACACTTTTCCTAACACCGATGGCCGGCATGTAAGGTTTAAAAATGACGTAGGACATCCTTTTTCGTCCTCTACACGTTGTCCCGTTTCAAAAAATATCTACACTACGGCAAGTGAACATAAGAATTCCATCAAGTTCCACTTGTGAACGACCCATATGAATTTCATAAACATGTCACAGTATAATTGGGAATGTACCCGCGTACCGAGGTGGCAGTTGTGGGTTCAAGTCCCACCGGTTTCCGGTAGCCGGGTTTTTCACAAAATTTTCTCCCATACGTGTGTTTCTGGCAATGTAATTTGCTTTTCAGTATCTCACTTTCCAATAAAACATAAAACAACATGACTTATGCAAGGTTTTCGTCTAACATGAGGTAGCTCTTATTCGCCTTTAGCCATTCCATTCTTCTTAGCGTTGACAGATGAGTAGTCATGATACAGGCCCTGTAATCTCAACGTCCATGGTTCGGTTCCAGTCTGTTTATTGTTTTTCATAAGGCATAGGTTAAATTCATACCGATTTCTTGTGGTTAAAATTCATAAGTGGTTCTACTGGAATTCTTACTTTCTTTGGCTCAGTGTATATTGTGGTTTTTCGACATTTCTTCTCAAATTTGTCATCGTGGATTCCTAAATGGCATCAATCATCGATTTTCGGCCTCTAAACCTCGTCCCCGTTCCAGAAATATCCATAATGTGGGGTATTTGACACTTTTTAACAACCCGGAAGTCGCCATCTTGGATTTCAAAATCACATGATATACAGTTCCGGAAATACCTACACTGTAGGTTAGAAACCACGGAGCTTTAGGACCAATTTTATTAAATGACCACTTTTACGGTTGTTCCGAAACTTCCGGAAGGTCACCCAGTGGCCTCCAGCGCCCATTTTCCGGTCTCAAGTCAGAGTTCGGTCTAATGAGGCTTCTGTAAGTACTTTCGAAAAACGGGAATTTGTTGGACACATTTCATGAATTGACCACTTTTACGTTTGTTCCGGATCTTCCAGCTCTCCCAGAGGACCCTAGTGGCAGATAAATTTCACCATCTATTTGCTCAATAAGTTTCCCCAATACTCCAGGCCATTATATTTTCAAATTGCTTCAAAATCAGAGTTCGGCCCCAATTAGGTCAAATTTCATATGGTACCTGTATTCCCATAGCGTGGTTATACCGCACTATAGGAATCTTATTGTATCCGCGCTATAGGAATCCAGCATCAACGAATCCGCGCTTTGGGAATCTTGACTGTATGTGTTAGGAGGATGAAATCAGTTTTTTTTTTTAATTATGCAGGAGAAGTTGGCAAAATTTTCGATGGAAGAATAATAGCGCCTGCTATAAGTTTATTTCGATTTAATTAAATATTAGCTAATAGCATCGAGATTCAAAAATTTAAATACAATTTGGATTTGGATTTGGAAACGATGATAAAGAAAAAAAAATGTCAGAAGATACTTGATCTGAAAGAATTTAATATACTATATACTGTAGGTTTTAGATTTGACAGAAATATTTTTTAATACAAGCTGTTCAATAAAATATTTGTTAATAAAATCCGTAATACTGACTTCGATTTTATCCGCAAAAAAAGAATTATCCTTCGGAATTCTAGCAACCTCTATATCACTAGGATTTCCAGCATTCACGAAGGCTATGTAGCACATTGTTGCCTTTGTCACAGTCATCGTGGCTTGAGCTTCCAAAACATGCTTGCTGTCTACGCAAATTTCATCATTTTTGGTCTTGAATCCAAATCCTGCTGTATTGTTCGCTGCTTCTCTTATATGAAGAAACTTCTTCTTCATGTGTTGCAGCTCTTTTCTCTTAACAATTATGACAGTTGTCCCATCTTCCGATAGACCTGTAAAAAACGTTATGGACAAATATATGCTCTTATAAAAATATAAAATTTATGGTAAAATAAATTGTTGGAATATTTCGGCGTAAAATTTTATTAGTTGATTAGGAGCAGAGAGATATAATTTTTCTTGATGTGGAATCTGAAAGGCCACATATTATGCAACATTTGAGGATGAAATTGGAAGATTTTTTTTTTCTAAAAATCTAAAATTGAATTATATCTCATGAGAATCAAGTCGAAACAACATACAAAATGTAGGTTTTCACTATATCTACAATTCTTTCATACACAGTTTTAGTGAGAAAATTTAAACAAAAGAGTTAGAGCATAAAATATGGTTATCTCACTGAAACTGTGTATGAGAGGCTTTTATATATATATATATATTTACAGTCATTCCAAAGCAAAACGATATAGTGGTTTTCAGAATTTCGATATTTTTTTTAGTTTTGTTCCTTATTGCAAAATATTAGACTAGTGTTTTTTTTTATTTTGTCATTAGGGTGACCATTTATATGTTAGGGTGGTCCAAAAAATCGTTTTTTGGATATTTTTCAAAATCGCCATTTTTATATGTTCAGAACTTTTGTACCACTAAGCCGATTTCAAAGATCAAAATATTAAATGAAAGGTAATTAAAAGTTATTTTAAGAAAACGTACAATAATATTAAATAAAATCGGATTTTGTACTGTAAACATTGATTATACTTGTTTTTTTTTATGGTTATCAGGGTTTGTAGACAGAAGGAGTAATATGTTTTTATATTCTTCCTTGAAAAGTAAAAGTAATGTAAAAAGGCTTTTTTACATAACATATAAAAAAATAAACGATGTGTTTTGTTTCGTTTTTGAGTCATATTTTATGAAGTTATCCAGTTTCGGTTTTTTGAGTATTGAATTATATCAAATTTGACTGGTTTTTTAAATGTTGGTCGTTCCCCATACATTTTCCCATACAAATTTGAAAATTAGTTCGCAAATCGAGGGCACAACCAAATGCATTCAAATTTTGCACAGTTGTTGGAGACCTCAATGCTAATCGAAAAAACAGTGGTAAGAAGGGGGTTGTGAAATTAACCCAACCTAATGTACCTAATAGAAACGGATAAGTCAGACAACCACTGCATCCGAGAATGATTCGTTTGTTCTGCCCAGCTCTAAATTGCACTTTTCTGGTTGGTTTTGGCCGAAGTTTGGACCCTCCCAGTTTTGATAAGGGGAAGGCACGTTGATTTTAAATTTTGAAAAATAGTAAGAATATTTAAATTTTCGGGGTTTTGGTCAAAACAAAGGATGTACCACAAAGTTTTGTGTATTGAGCAGCTACCATGAAAATTTCACGACTTTGGACTTTTATTTTCAAATTATTCTAAATTATTCCAAACATGATAGAAACCATGCAGAATATCTTCGTTGAATATTGCAAATTGATTATAGATAGAAATAGAAAGATAGAAGATTTGGTATTCAGTGTATACCGGTCTTCCTTTTCATTTGTACTTCTACTTCTAACATTGTTAATCAGTCCAGTGGATTAGAAGTAGTGATATAACAGCAAAACAATTACATACAGTCAAGATTCCTATAGTACGGATTCGTTCTTGCCGGATTCCTATAGCACGGTGGACACTGGATTCCTATAGTACGGTCGATCCAGCATTAACGAATGCACGTATCATATGGGATTTGAGCTAATTGGGACCAAACACTGATTGTACGGAAATTTGAAGAGATAATTTCCTGATGCCTTTGAAGAAGTTGTTAAGTAGATAGTAAGCCAAATTTTGGGAACATTCAGTTTCCGGTAGGTCACAAGTCTGGCCCTGTGAAAGATCCGGAACATCCCTAAAAGTGTTAATTCATGAAACTGATCCTAGAGCTCCATGTTTTCTCAAAACCACTCATAGACATTGGTATAAACTATAAACGAGGTACCGGATTGTGGTATTTTGATTGGAGAAGTATCCTTATCTCTAGGTGGATATATCCAATGGATAGTTTAAATTTTGTTTCCCAAAACTTAATCATTGTTACCCACATTCATCAACGTTCCCCCGAGTAACTTGTTTTTGCGTTACTCGACAATCTTTGTTCCTTTTAAGAATATTATAATGTTCATTGGGAGTTTTTGTCAAACTCATAATTTATTTAAAATATTTTAAAGTTGGCCAGTTTTATTTTATTAGTACCGTACATATTTAAAATCAATGATCCATCAGGTACATTCATATAATATACTCAAAAAAAAAATCCATTCCTATATTTGTGAACGGCGTAGAAGGAAATGTACACCGAGTAGTAAACGAAATAAATTCGACAGTTTTGAATTCGTTTAATGTAAACAAAACAAACAAAACAAAATGCATGCAATAACCTTTAAAATATTTTATTTTGGCAAATGAATTTAATTTCACGGAATAATTTCATGCCTCAAAGACATCCGTGTGTTTGATGCCACCAGAAAAAGTAATGAAGTAGATGTCTGTGTCTAATAAACTAAAGTCCAAATAGACAGGTTTATCATAAAAAGTATTTCAAAAGTGCATATTTTTTTCATAGCTTTGTATAAATAAAGTTTAGTCAAAGCTTACATTGAAAATACCCTATTTACAATTTTGATTATTTTTGAGTGAATATGTGCACCTTTTGGAGAGGTGGGTAGTTTCCCATGGAATTATTGGATATTATTAATATTTTTTACCACAGGTGCCAGCTTTTTTCAACTTTTTTCAACTTCTTTCAGCTCTTCAAAGGAGAAACATCTTTAGATTGGCAGTGTAATGATTCATTCTTTTTTAGCATTCTGTCAGGTTAATTCAAGAATATTCTAATGCATGATAACACTTAAAAATTTAATCTTTTTTTTATTCACGTTACCTAATTAAGTATTTTTTCAGCTTTTTTCAACTCTTTTAAACTTTTTTAAGTTCTTCAAAGGAAAAACATCTTTGTACTGTTCATATTTTTCAGCATTCTTCCAGGTTAATTCAAGAATAGTTTGATGATGATAAATCTTCCTAATATTCACACTACAGTTATGACCCGATCCTGTCTGCCTCTCCGCGCATCAAACTGTTATTTTTTTCAATAACTCCACATAATTGTAATTTCATGTCTTCCTCCTTCAAGATGGATTTTTCAGATACACATACTTTGCTAGCTGACAAAATGGGGTCATTGCTGTTATTCTCTTTTTTCAGCCTTCATTCAGACTGGATCTATTGATTTAAATTATTTAAGTTTTATTCCAGCTCTTCGATAACGGAACGTCATAAGATTTAAACTGTAATGATTCACTCTTACAGATTTCACCCTGCTTTTGTCTGCAAATTTGATTTGTTTAAAATGGTTTTCAGCTCTTTGGTGCTGGCAGTCGCGGGCGGTCAATTTTGCTCATGCTCATGCTCTAAGTTTATTTTCAGCTTTTCGATGATGGAAAGTCTTCAGATTTATATTATAATGATCCACTATTTTGTTTAGGCTTCAGGCAAATCCAAGTATAATGCATGATAACACTGATTCATTTAAAAACATGGTCGCATCATTTAGGTGAATCCTGATCCAACGAACCCAACTTACTAACAAAATCTCCATTCCTGTGTCTTTTGTTGGGGCGCAGAGGTAAACACGGCCCACAAACAACAAAGGTCACTCTAATATTCCTTCCCTACTCCGACCTGATTGCAAGGACGTGGCCGGCGCCGTTATTGATCTATAAAATATGGAGTCACTGAAACTTGTACAATGAGAATGAACGGTCACTCTCAGCCCTATTCAGTTGATTCATTGTACAATTTCACTGATTCTGATCAATCACGGAGTAGCAACCATTGATATGTGCAGTCAGTCTAAGCTAAGCTTAGCTAAGCTAATATTATAAATATTTTTTACCACAATTAATGTTTGCCAATAAAAAATTTTGTAAGCAAGTACTGTGGATCGAGAAACGAAGGGCTCAATTTTGCACCTTATTTTTATATAACATAATATCCATTTAGCTAATGCGATCGTACAAATCATGGGGTAGCTATATTATGGTCAACCAATACATTTTGCAGATAATTTCAGATGTTACCGAGAAAAAGCACTTCGGGGCGATGATTTTTATTTATTTACTAATTCTTCACCAATCAAACGTCGACTATTTCAGTTATAATAAGTTTATAACGTCTGTTTTTTTATACCAACTTATCTGGCTCAACTCGAACATTTTTAGCATACTTTTGTTCATTGTCACGACAATTGTTTCGCAATAATCGTTATAACAAAACATCATTTTATTGAACGTCCCATTTCTAGCAAAGTTCCTTCTTTGATTGTTGACATGAAAGAAATGTATGCTTCTTAGAGGACGAGTAGGAGCATAAATCTCTGTGGTGTTCACCCTTTGCACAATAACATCGTTTATCAAAAGCTATCATTGCAAGCTCTCTTCGCCTCTATATTAATTAACATACATCGCGATGGATGTTCCAGATCTTCCGTTCTGCTCACATCTCCAAATTCATATTGATAAGACTTCCATACATAGTTTCAAATAGACCTGTGCCCCCCCCGCGCCACGCCGCCGCCGCCGACGATTTTTATACGCCGCCGCCGCCGATGAAATTGAGCCGGCGCGCCGCCGCAGCAAAATCGTTCACGCCGCCGAATAAATTTATGTCACGCCGATGAAAAATCCGCAATACCTTTTCGGTAAAATGCATCTTGAACGCGTTGAAATTAGAACGCTCGTTCATGGCTACTAAAAATTGAGTGAAAAACCACTGAATTTCATTGAAATCGAATCTACTCAAAATTTAATAACATAGTCAGAACTAAACTTTGAGTAAAACGGCGAAAATAAGCATATATTTCGTTTCTATTCTTTTTTTTCTTCTTTAGGATTAATAAACTTAAAACTAAAAAGCATTTGAACCAAGCATTTTATTTTAAATAAAACAGATTGCAAAACAATTACAATTCACACAATTACCACGCCAACTGCCATTTGCACCATTTTCGAATGATTTTCGAATTTTTTTCTACGACGGCAAACTTCGTATTTTTTAGGACTGAAAAATTTCATCACAGCTTAAATGCCACTTTTACGAATTTTGAAGATATGATTTATTCTAATAATAATTTTTATATGTAAGATACAAGAAGAGGAGGTAAAGTTTGTGTATGACACAAGAAACCTGTCAATTTCACTTCCAGAGTGTCACAATTAGCTATTAGTTATAACGAAGAGTACTCACTCATTGAAATATTTCAATACAGCTAAAATAGCTAATTGTAACCCTCTGAATGTAAAATTGACAGGTTTTATGTGTCCTGCACAAACTTTACCTCCTCTTCTTGCATCTTACATAAAAAAATATTATTATAATATCTCATGGTTGCATAATTTTGAAAAGTAGCGGTTTAGCTGCAATAAGATTTTTCAGGCATGCTCACAATTCCATTTTGTTTCTTTTTTAAATCAACAACTGGGCTGAAAACTCAAATTTGAGATCCACCTTTATTTATTTATTTAAATATTGTTGCGTCAAACTTACTCATATCCAAAAATCCCAACCACTCATGCTTTGACGTTTAAAAAGAGGTTATGAAAATGAATACGTCTGACTCATGCTTGAGTAACCTCTAACAAGCCTGTATGAGGCAGCGATTTAGCGTCATTTAGTTTTTTGACGTTTGTTCGCACTTCCTCTATCTAGCACACAGGGATGAATCCAAGGGGTAAGTCACTCAGCACAGTGTGCCATAATTAGATTCGGCACAACTTGAGCACATCCATCGGCACACCTTTGGCACAATCTCGTTAGCATTTGATTGTTGTAAATAAAATGAAAGAACTGCTGGTGACTCAAGTTGTTCAAAACATTACGTGCTGTTTGTTTGTATATTCAGGAACATCCTCTAATGAGATACACCTGAGGAACTCAGACCAGCAGTTCACTTCTTGGTTCACTAATAGATTTAAATCCGAAATGCCGCTATACCGATTTATCCTTGCCATTTCAAACCAAAACATTTCAGGTGCCAGAAATAACGGGTTGCCGGGATAAGTATTTTACAAAAAATCGCAGCTTGCTCTATGACCGTCACAATCGGCACACCTTCGGCACACTTGTGGCACACTAAAAAAAAGATGACTCAAGATTGGTGTGTGGAGTGACCTACCCCTTGGATAAATCATTATTTTGTCCTCCTGCTCGTACTTGTTCGAGATAGTGTTTTGGTGCGCTGATCAAACGTCACATATCTCAGTTCACTGGTTTCGTCTCGATGAGCAAGAATGGCGAGATCTATAGGTGAGCCAGAAGGAAAATAGCCGACTCTTTCTTTCTATCGATCCGACGAGAACCCTGGATGAATGAAACAGTCGACTAAAGTTTCCTACTGCCTCACCTATAGATCCTGCCCATCGGTCTCGTCTCAGTTATGCATTATATTTTTGACGTTTTGTTTCCCATTCACGACAACATTCACGATGTCAAATTTGAATTTAAATAAAATGCCTTTGAATTTTCTGTCGATTGATACTTCGAGAGGAAAAAAACCTCGAAATGGAAAAAAAATAATCAGACAAATATTAACCGATATCGAAGAATCTGGAGATTGGCTTGATATGGATGAGCAACACCCGTTATTTATTATAGAGGAGAAGCTAGATGGTCAACTTGCAAGTTGGTGTGAAACGAATATCAATGTTCAATTTGACGGTGAATCTAAATAAGCCCCAACATTTAAAATAGTCAGCGTAACACGTTGGCATTAATTACTTAAGATGATGATAAGTCTCGAACTGAATAGAGCTGGCTTGAATGCTTTATTGAACCGTCTTAATAAGCACGATCTCATATTCACAGCACATAAGTGGGCACTAGTTGAAGACTTGTGAAACTTTCTTGAGCCGTTTAAAGTGAGTTTTTTTTTTTAAAGTCGTGTTCCATCTGACTGACTGGTGACCATATAGGGTTTGAAAATCAATATCCTACCAGTGCATTGAAGATCAGATGTTTGTTTACTGATACACTAGACGATAGCTGAGAAAATAATGTTAGATTTTCACCTAGGGAACGGAATTCACTAATGTCAATGCATTTAAAAAGCATCAGTGTTCTTCCAATTAATCTTGACATTTTGAAATTGCATCATTTTGGCAGAAAATGTACTTTAATTGAAAAATTGACTCAATTAGCGGACAAGTTAAAAACGTGCCAGTTAAAAGTCGATCACGTAGCGAACATCTAGTGTGAAAAGTTTAATTTTTGTTCCAATGTGATTTTATTCTAGTCTGTTTTTGAGACATGGTGACATGGTGGTGGTGAAAATATTGTAGTAAAATTTCGTTTTGGTCAAAAGATTATAGTAACCCTGTTGGCTGTTGAAAATAATGTAACAGTTTACATTGCCATGCTCTTGCGATCTGAGATTGAAGCTTGTATCAGTGAAAAAAATGAGGACTTGCTTATCATCACACATATGAAGCTGGGGATGAAGGAGCAACTGAATCGAAAGTAACCGCGTAAATTCTGAAATCCGCGTAAAAAATCGCGTAAATTCCGAAATCCGCAATCGACAATCTTAATTCATGACAATTACAGCATTTGCCAAAATAGAGTTTTGCAATAGACACTGGCTTACTGACGAGGAACGGATTTACATAAAGGTGAATAAGGAACTATTATCAACTATAGATACTATAGATTCCATAGATAGTGGAGGCACAAAAAGTTGTTTTGGCAACCATGAAAAATAAATGATCTTACTGGCATCCGTAAAAAAAAGTTCATGTCATCATAGAGCTCTTTGTTGTGCAGTTTTGTTTTGTTTCGTGCGCAAAAGTTCAAAATGAAGTGCAAAGCAAATCTTTGCAACAATGAACCGAGGAATGGTTTGCTTAATCTTTCATTCTTCCGCTGTCCGCGAAATAAATTGAATGTGGAGTGTGGAAAGCGTTTTGTGCTCATAATATAACAATACTTCTCCCTCAAACAACACCATGATGACGTCATTCTCGTTTGGCTACACTAACGGACAGTTCGTTTGGCTACATTATACTTTGCCTCCGCTTATCTATGGAATCTATAGTATCTATATTATAAAATACACGCTGAAATTTGACCTTTTTTTCAATCTCTTACAGGCCAAGTTGTGCGGAATTCTACGTATATCCGAAAGACATCATCTTCAAATACATAAACAAAAAGTGTTATGACTATAATGCGCATACATTCAAATATGTATCAGAGTAATAAAAGCACATCATTTATCGATACCAACATATTAATAACGTGTAATGCTCAATAAATGAAAAAAAAAAAAATCCTAGGGTCCATTAAATTGTTACGTAATGCAACAGATTGCTTTTCAATACACTGAAGTCTTTTTTTGCACGGTTTTTTTTTACGCGGTTATTTTTCCACGGTTTTTCGCGATTTACACGGTATGTTTTTAACGATTTCTCTACAACGATACAACCTATCGACTTTATTTCAATCACATTATCCGTTTCAAGCTATAGGTAATCGAATGGCATACTTAAAAAAAAACACAATTTTTGGTGTAAATACAGAAATTTTTAAAATATGCCTGTATGGATCATAGCATGCTATAATTACAAATGGCATCAAAATCCGATTTTTTTAAAAACATTTAAGCATGTGAAAAATCAAAATCTCGTAGTTTTTTCTTTACACGGTGCGTATCCCCCGTATAAAAAAAGACCTGAGTATACTATCCACCTCTACTTTTTCTTATACTTAATAAAAGGGTTGTAACACTTTGCCATACGACTCCACCCCCTGCAATTTTAATAAGCACTTGACATACGTTGAGAATGTCTCAAAATTGAGAACGACTCGAAATTAAATAAGAGTTACTCATATTTGAGTACCGGTTACTCAAATTTGCGAAAACGTAGGTCACTCATAGAATGAGTCAATTTTCCGACGCTTTTCAGAGGAAAACTTCTCGGATATGAGGAAAACTGAATATGGTTTTAGTCTTTCCACTAGTGAACTTCTAATCTGTGTACAATTTTCTTAAATTTTCCCCATATTCAAGAAGTTTTCCGCGGGAAAGTGTCGCAAAATTTATTCACACTATGAGTGACCTACGTTTTAACGATTTTGAGTAATCTGAAATTTTTTTGTACATGAGCGATTGGCTTGAAAAGTTTTTTTTTCTTCTAAATCATTAAAAATAAACTCACGCCGACCCACGCCGCCACGCCGCCGCCGCCGAAAGCAAACGGCGTGACGCCGCCACGCCGCCGCCGCCGGCAGAAAATAACATATCACGCCGCCGCCGAAATTTTTTTGATCGGCGCACAGGTCTAGTTTCAAAAAAAAAATCTAATTCTAGAATCAGTTTCTTGAATTGACCACTTATATGGATGTTCCAGATCATCCAGAGGTCCATTCTGTGATACCCAGGGTCCATATTCCAGTCACAACTCCAAAATAATTCTGAAAAGACGTCTATGAGTGGTTTTGAAAAAACACAGAGTTCTAGAATCAATTTCATAAATTGATCACTTTTACGGATGCTCCGGAAATTTCGTAGCTGTATTGTGTCTATCGCTACCCATAACGAAAATGAATGCAAAGTAGATGAACATACGCTGTGGGTTGTTTTTATTTCTCGGCTTTCCACTTCACACTGCGTGCTGCTGCTATAGCGGGGAATGTTTGCGCATGATTTGGAAATCCAAAAAGTATGCTATGAACTTATTATTTGTGTTCTATAATTGGCAGCATTGGATTGCTTTTACTCTTAGTAATTATTTGATATAAAAAAATATACATAGTTCCATATAAAAATTTCAAGCAATCGTGGGCGTAATATGATCATGTCCATTTAGCGCACCTATACAAGCATATTCACCGCACGGGATAAATGCGTGCACCAAGAAGCAGTTCATTTTTACAATGATTAGGGTGGGTCTGTGCAATTATGTTGGTTGAAACTATCGTTTCAAAGACAAATCAAACTGAATAGTAGGCATTGTTAGAAATTGAGGAAATAAGAAGTTATGGTAGGGTTCCAATGTTTAGCAATTATCCATGTTCTACCCCGTTTTATCATAGCACTATTATAACACAGTGCAGCTCTCTTTGATGTAGTAACATCAGTGCAGCTCTATTTGACGCGGTATGCCATATGGAGCTTTTGTTGTCAGGAACATGTAAACTAATAACTTTTAAACAATTCTTAAAAATTGAGGAATTTCAGGAAAATGCGAACAAATTCTGAGCATTCGATAAAATAAAATCGTCACCAGCCTGCAGTTCTAATTTTATGAAATGCCGCACAGTGGATTGCTCCGATGATTCATTTTGATCATTTTGGTCAATCTCGATAGGTTCATGAGTCGCCTCGTAAAGATGGTAGTATCATAGAGGTAACTCTAAGACCACTGGGTCCCGAAGAAAATCATTATTATTTTTGGCTCACTCAGTACCAGAACAACGGTCCCAAGCAGTCCCAAGCTATTTCACTCACCCCTGCATGTTCTGCATGAATCCACACACCCCTGATGTTATCTGTCAAACTTTCATAGCGAATCAAAACAAACATAGTGTAGTAATAGAATTTCAACTAGAATAGGGTACGTTAATCGTTTGCTTGGGACCAATAGGCTACTAAAGTGGTGAGCCAATTTAAAATCGTTAGTTTCGTATTGATTGTTGGTAGTATAGTAATGGCTAATTTTATGATAAATCTGGGATTTTTTGTATTGAATTAAAAGTACATTCACTAATCCCAGTGAAAGTAATTGGGCAATATTATATTACCAAATTGTTCTTTTGGGAGTTGGCTATCGATGGATTGACATAAATATCCAAAAAATTGCCCTGGCCCGGTGTTGAAACTAGAAAACCAAAGTAATGTCGAGTACTTTTGACCATTTTTTTTCAGTAAAAACACACTCCTGTAAAAACAAATAGATTTATCAGTATAGTTTGTTCCCAAAAAATGATCTCTAATCAGTTCCGGACAGACAAGTGGAAGAAAATCCCAAGAAAACTTGCTCAATTTCTTGAAATTAGTAAAACAGTTCTCCCGGGCGCCCCGCTTCCTTTGCCCTTAATCCTCCGGAACAATGGCGATGGCTGCAGTGAACCAAATTTCAGCGTCGAAATGGCGGCACCCAGGTTGAATCTGGACGATCTCTGGTGATATCCTGGTCACGGCACCAAATTATGGTCGTTCTTTACCGCCGTCCGTATTCGTCTCCCTACGTTGTGTGGTTTTTTTTTTTATTTCCAGTTGCCTGGATAGGTGCAAAGCAGCAGACAACTGGCAAGGTGAGTATCCTGATCCAGCAGAAGAACGGAGAACACACAGGTAATATTTTCACTTTCACTTTTATTTGCTTCCTTGCAGTAGCACTGTCAAAACTAATCTAAAGGTCGGTCGGTTGGGAGAAAATTACGAACAGCTGATCGACACTGCAGCGCTGCCAGATCAACCAGGTGAATGTATACGGTTGAACCGGTGGTGCGAGAGCTGCTGTGTGATTGCATGCAAGTTGGTTGCGTTATTGCTATATCGACCAATGCCTTTTGATGATAAATCCGACGAACCAAACGAAGTAGTAGTGAAAATAAAGTGCTGGAAAAAGTACAGTCAATGTGCACTCCTTCAATAATTAAGAGAAAATAGTGGAATGATGTGCAATGATGACATTCACACAAAAGCAAGTTGTTTGGTAGAAGTTTTGAAAAAATGTGTAAATAAATTGGTTGTGGTTAAGTTTAAGCCAGTGAAAAGTGCCAACAAATGGTTCACCATAGAACTTCTGGAAATGAAGCGTAGGAAGGATCAGGCGTACACAAAACATGTGCAGCTAAATACAAACCGTGCTTGGGAAATCTACAAAGTTTACCGTAACGAATACGCGTGCACATTACGAAGAACAAAAAAGGGAATACGTGCAACAATCCATAGAAACCAACAAAACCAACACGAAGGAGCTCTGGCGTATCCTTAAGGGTATGATCAGTCAAAAAAGTACATCTGCACAGACTATAACATTGGAAGAAACGGAAGTACATGATGATGCCGAAATTGCAGAAAAGTTCAATGCATATTTCGTAGATAGTATTGAAGAAATCAGTGTATCGATCAATAACGAGGAAGAACCAACGGAACTCGAAGGAATGTTTACAGAAAATCAGTTCTCAGCATTCAGACCAATAACTAGGGAAGAACTGAAGTCAATAGTGTGGTCTTTGGAGGATAAATCAGGATCTGATGAAGTAAGCACAAGGATTCTTAAGGATGCTTTCGAAGCCCTTGGGAACACTTTACTAGAAATAATAAATGGGTTCTTAATGAATGGTGTTGTTCCTAACTCATGGAAGGAATCTTTGGTAGTTCCTATTGAAAAGGTTCAAAAAACAATTAAAGCTGAAGAGTACCGGCCTGTGAACATGCTGCCACTCTACGAAAAAGTTCTGGAATTGACAGTGAAAGAACAGCTTTTGGAGTATGTTTCAGAAAATAGTCTTCTGATTCCAGAACAATCAGGGTATCGTAAAAATCATTCTTGTGAAAGTGCGTTGAACCTTGTCCTTGCAAAGTGGAAAACTCATCTTGAAAAGCGGTTTAAAGTGATAACTGTGTTTCTAGACTTAAAGAGAGCATTTGAAACTATCTCTAGAAGCAAACTAATACTGGGGCCTCTTTTATTTATTTTATACATCAACGACTTGAAGAGAATACTAAAACACTGTGATATTAATTTATTTGCTGACGACACTGTGATATTTATTGCATTCGACAATGCTATTGCTGCTACTGAAAAACTGAACTGTGATCTGGAAAAGCTATCAAAATGGTTACATCATAAAAAACTCAAATTAAACGTAGCAAAGATAATATCCAATAAACCAGAAAATAATGAATGGGTGAATGTGAAAATAAATGGAATTCCATTGGAATGTGTCAAAGAGTTTAAGTATTTAGGTGTTATCATTGATGAAAAGCTATGTTTCAAAAGTTACATTGACTATACAGTGAAAAAGATTGCGAAGAAATACGGTGTTATTTGTCGACTTAATAATGAGTTGACACAGTGGAGTATGGTTTACCTGTATAAAGCACTGATATCACCGCATTTTGATTTTTACTCGTCGATAATATATCTGGCAAGCAACCAACAAATGTATCGTCTTCAGAAATTGCAAAATAAGGTAATGAGACTCATTTTGAGATGCAACAGGCGAACATCGGTAAGGCAAATGTTGGATGCACTACAATGGCTTTCCGTTAAGCAGCGTGTAACATACCAAACCCTGCTGTTGGTGCATAAAATAGGTAATGGACTTGCACCAGAGTATCTGTCATCTCGGCTTGAACGTGGCAGAGACATTCATAGTTATAGGACAAGATCTGCTGATGATGTTCGAGGTGCGTCATTTTTGAAAGCATCCACGCAAAACTCACTGTTTTACAAAGGTGTTAAGCTGTACAACTCTTTACCTAGGGACCTACGAGAAGAACATAGTGTGAACGTCTTTAAAAGAAAATGTGTGTCATTTGTGAAAGATAATATTATGCAGTGAAGCGTTGTAATAAGTGTATATGTGACATTTTTCAGTCACTGGTGATGATGAAACCAAATAGAAAAAAACGTCTAGGACATTGACATTGTATTACAGAAGCAAAGTGATCTGGGGCGCAGTAAAACCCTATATTGGACACATATGTAAAAAAAAAAAAATTGGCAAAAAATAATAAGGACAATGATGGACGTACATGGGAATACAAAAATGCAAATGCAATGACTAAATTCAAATTGATTTTTTTTTTACAATTATCTAAATAGATAAATAAACCCAAACAAATTCCCATGTACGGGGGTTAGTGGTGGGCCATTATCATCAATCAACAGACTAGAAATCCAATTCAAGAACGATTTGACCGCCATCACTAGCTCCCGATTCATTGTTGGAGGTGACCTTAATGCCTGTCATGAAGCTTGACTACCAGCGGAACAGGAATGGATGTCTATTGTTCGACCACGCACAACATGGACTGTACACTGTGCAGTTTCCACACGAACCAAATATCATCTCTCCGGTGGGTAATCCCTCCACACTGGACTTTTTTTTCCTGTTGAACATCGGACCATCCTAACTGGAGGTGCACAACGATCTCAGCTCCGACCACCAACCGGTGATGACTGAAGTCGGTGTCAACGTGGTTCCTGCTAGAAGCTGCCTGCGTAAAGACTATCACCATGTCAACTGTTCAGATGAATGGTGGACAGATACATTGTAGAAAATCCACCGCTCGACACCGTAGATGACATCAATCGGGCGTTGGAAGGACTCAACAAGCCATATACGTGGCTGACGAGGCGCGTGTTCAACAAGTTCCTATGAGGGGTAAGTTTGTTGCTATTGATTCCCACACCCAATTACTGATTCGCTTGAAAAATGTTCGTAGACGCCAGTTTCAGAGGACTGGGGATCTAAACAAAAACCGTGAAATGGCCGATCTGAACAGGCAGATTGCTTCTAGAATGGATTCACTCCGAAATAAAAGTTTCGGATGTGTTGTCCAGAATCTGGACGACCACTCCAGACCATTGTGGAAGGTAGCCAAGATGCTAAAAACTCGTCTCAAACCCGTTCCACCTCTCACAGACGAAAATTATGAAGATCGACTCATTATCACCCCACGGGAGAAAGCAAATGCGATCGTCGAGCATGTCTTTTCATCGCATTTGCTTGGCTTGACTATCCAAAGCCCGCTCGAAGATCAGGTTGCGCAATGCGTTCAACACCTAGATGTCTCTCCTTGTGTCGTGCCTTCGTGTCGTGTCTCCAACAACAACAACAACAACAACAACAACAACAACAACAACAACAACAACAACAACAACAACAACAACAACAACAACAACAACAACAACAACAACAACAACAACAACAACAACAACAACAACAACAACAACAACAACAACAACAACAACAACAACAACAACAACAACAACAACAACAACAACAACAACAACAACAACAACAACAACAACAACAACAACAACAACAACAACAACAACAACAACAACAACAACAACAACAACAACAACAACAACAACAACAACAACAACAACAACAACAACAACAACAACAACAACAACAACAACAACAACAACAACAACAACAACAACAACAACAACAACAACAACAACAACAACAACAACAACAACAACAACAACAACAACAACAACAACAACAACAACAACAACAACAACAACAACAACAACAACAACAACAACAACAACAACAACAACAACAACAACAACAACAACAACAACAACAACAACAACAACAACAACAACAACAACAACAACAACAACAACAACAACAACAACAACAACAACAACAACAACAACAACAACAACAACAACAACAACAACAACAACAACAACAACAACAACAACAACAACAACAACAACAACAACAACAACAACAACAACAACAACAACAACAACAACAACAACAACAACAACAACAACAACAACAACAACAACAACAACAACAACAAAAAAAACCGGTTCGGGAATTTTCCCGCCGGTGAAGTTCATCGTCAACAGCAAAGTCGAGATGCATCTCCACCGTCAGCATTACTGCAACAGACAGTATTCCGAAATCGGTGTGGGGAGGGAGAGCGTTGGAACTTGGCGACTTCAATGCACACCATCCCGCCTGGGGTTATACAGCATCGAATGCGCTTGGCCGCTACATCGCTGAAAAGACACTGACGGAGCATCTGATAATCCTGAATGACGGATCACACATGCGGGTCGATCCAGCAAACGGTTCATTTTCTGCCATAGATCTTTCGATCTTTTCGGAGGTGCTAGCTCCCAGATTTATCAGGCGAACACTTCCGGATACCCACAGCATCGACCACTTTCCAATCACCGTCTCTTCACCTGAATTCTCACAGATCACCACGAAGCGAAGAAGATGGCTCTACGAGCAGAGTGGACATTGTTCGAACGACTGACTTCCAGCAGCATTAAACCGGATGACGAGATTGGCGTTGATGAGTTCGTACATCGGATATTATCAGCAGCAACCGCTAGCATTCCTCGAACATCAGGACGAGTTGGTTCCAAATCGGTACCGTGGTGGTGCCCGGAAATGAAAACGACGATTAAGTGGCGTCGAAAACTTCTGAGAGCACTGAAGCGCAGCAGAACAGCAGGATCGGACACAGCGGATGTTTTGAAGCAGTTCCAGGAAGCGAAGGCACTGGCTAAGAAGGCAGTGAAGGATGCTAAGGAACATTCGTGGGAGGACTTTGTCGGAAAAATATCACCTAGCAGCACAACGGCAGAAATGATGAACACCCTGAGAGGCAAACGACAATACAGCAAGGTGGTTATCAAGCAACCCGATAGCTACACGGAGAAGGTGGAAGAAATAGCAGAAGAACTGGCTGAGCTCTACTGTGAGAGATCAGCGACCTCAAGCTATCCCCAACTATTTCAAACAGCGAAGGAAAGAGCCGAACGGGATCGCGTGGATTTTATTCCGGACAACGACGAGATATATAACGCGGACTTCACCCTGGATGAGCTTATGTGGGCACTCGACAAAGGACGTAGTGTCTCTACAGGTCCTGACTCGGTAGGGTATCCGATGATCCGACGTCTGCCTGTATCCGTCAAAATCGCGCTGTTGCAGCTTCTAAACAGAATCTAGCGTAGTGGCGTTTACCCTATCAGCTGGCGAACCAAACTGTTCTGAATCTGGACCTGCTGCTTTCCGACCTATCACCACAAACGAAGTGACAGACGACTAACTGGCGAAGAAATCCATTAAAATAATGTGATTCGCTGTGATAGAATTTTCTTAGAAGCTTGTGCCATCATCCACCAGATGGGATAGTATTTTTGTTTTGGTTTTGCACAAAGTTGATTTTGTGTACAATGATTCTTTGACAGTGTGCAAAGAGTGCGTATCATTTTGTCATTTTTTTTATGCATTTCAGTTTTGAGTAGAGTGAAAGAGATAGAACCAAAACATTCTAGTACATTTGGTGAAAATGCTAGTTCAATCCAGTAGTAGCAACAATCAATACGAAACTAACGATTTTAAATTGGCTCACCACTTTAGTAGCCTATTGGTCCCAAGCAAACGATTAACTTACCCTATTCTAGTTGAAATTCTATTACTACACAATGTTTGTTTTGATTCGCTATGAAAGTTTGACAGATAACATCAGGGGTGTGTGGATTCATGCAGAACATGCAGGGGTGAGTGAAATAGCTTGGGACTGCTTGGGACCGTTGTTCTGGTACTGAGTGAGCCAAAAATAATAATGATTTTCTTCGGGACCCAGTGGTCTTAGAGTTACCTCTATGGTAGTAGTGTTGCCATGTGGTTCAATCCAGTAGTAGTGGTGTTGCCATGTGGTACACTGAAAAATTGCAATAGCAGGTTAGTCACCAAAGTTTTCGAGCCGCTCCGTCTGTCACTTCGTTTGTGCTATCACTTTGATCAACTGCATCGCAAAGGTGTTCGAACGTATCGTGAACCGCAGATTGACGATTGAGTTGGAGTCGAATGGACGACTGGATAAGAGGCAGCACGCCTTTAGAGCTGGGAGAGGCGTCGATACATACTTGGCGGAGTTGGATAGGTCATTGCCAAATCGGGACGAACACTGCTTGATTGCATCGCTTGATCTGTCGAAAGCGTACGACTCCACTTCGCGGTACGGTATCTTGCCCACTCTGCGTAAGTGGCTGATGGGTGGGCGCATGTTCAACGTACTGAACAGTTTCCTCACCGACAGATCTTTCCAGGTGAACGTGGAAGAACATTTATCGGGTGAAATGCCATTGAAGAACGGAGTCCCCCAAGGGTCAGTGTTATCTGTCACGTTATTCCTTATAGCGATGCAGCCGATTTTCAGAGTGGTGCCGCATACTGTTGCCGTGCTTCTCTATGCGGACGATATTTTGCTGGTGGCACGGAGGAGTACACACCTCGGTACACACTTAATCTAGCTCGGTAAAATCTACAAAAGCCGATTACCTCGGCATTTGCTTTTGCTGATATCTCTGAAAAATATCTGTTTGTTAGCTAACATCTCAGCAAAATATTATTTGTTAGCTGAGTCTCGGCAATTGTTTTACTGAATCTCAGTAAAATAAATTGCAGAATTACTCGGCTGTTGGAATCTCGGCGAAAATATTTAAGTGTGTAAGGAGCGTCCTCTGTATAGAGATCTACAGGCTGCAGTGAAAGCTATCAACAAATGGGCGAAAAGCGTCGGCTTCACAATTTCCGCGACAAAATCAAAAAAATTTCTACGGCAGTCCCAACGCCCGTTGAGAACCCAGCAACGATATATTCAACGACCGTACAGCTGTACCGAGGACGAATCAACTGAAAGTTGTTGGCGTCAACCTTGACCGGTCGCTTTCCTTTAAACACCATTGCAAGGTAGTCAAAAACACGTGCGACTTTAGACTGCGGATCTTGAAGATGATCGGGGCTAAACTTCCGCGAGGGCAACGCGATTCTCTGTTGTGTATCGGATCAGCAATCGTCACGTCATGACTTATGTACGGTATCGGGCTCGTCAGTAGAACGAAGGATTCGGTGGTGCAGACTCTTGCACCCATCTACAACCGGATGGTCTGGTTCGCCTCAGGGGCGTACGTCACCAGTCCGATTCCAGCGATTATGGCTGAAGCAGGCAGTTTGCCATTCGATTTAATGGCTATGCAAGCCATAATTCGTGCTGCAATTCGTTTGATGGAGAAGGATTCCAGGAATATCGATCTTCCAGTTGTGGAACGAGCGTCCGATCGCCTGGCGACGATTGATGTAGAGCTTCCAAACATCGCTGTACGAACACGTCTCGCCTACTGAGAGTGGTATGAACCCAAGCCGCATATTGTTTGGGATGTGAAACGGAAGGTGAAAGCTGGGGATCCCCCGAATACAGTGCGTCCCATCGTGCAGGAGTTGCTGGCTAACCGGTTTAACCGTGCTTTGGCTATTTATACGGACGGTTCTAAATGCGAGAACATAGTTGGAGCAGGTGTATTTAGTAGCAGCATTCAGCAAGCAATAGGTCTTCCGTCACAATGTAGCGTGTTTTCGGCGGAGGCCTTTGCAATCAAGTCGGCCGTCATGGCTGCAAGAGCATCATCCGAATGTGTTATAATTCTGTCTGATTCGGCCAGCTGTCTTTCGGCCATAGGGAGTGGTAGATCGCAGCATCCGCGGATCCAGGAAATCGAACGCTTACTAAGTGGACGGCCGATCCACCTTTGTTGGATCCCTGGTCATGCCGGAGTTCGCGGTAACGAAGAAGCAGACCGTCTAGCCAGTGAAACACGAAACAGTCCACCAATCAACGTCGCCGTACCAAGGATTGATTCCATCAAAAACATGAACCAAGTCTTTCGTCAGCTATGGTAAGCACGTTGGGCACAATTGACAGATGTGAAGCTGAAGGAAGTCAAAAGGGAAACGAAGAAGTGGATCTGATCGTACAGCTCTGCCGATCAACGCGTACTCACTCGTCTGCGCATTGGTCATACTAGGGTTATGCATGAATTTCTACTGAAGAAAACAGCTCTGCCAGCATGTGAATGCTGTGGGGCCGTAGTTGACGTTCGTCACATTATTCTGCACTGCAGAAAATTTGAAGCGGCCAGGACGAAATACGGAATTGATTCCACAAGCCTTTTTACGGCGTTACGCAACGACGATCATTTTGAGAAGCGGTTGCTGAAGTTTCTGCATGAACCAAACTTTATCGGAAGCTTTGAAGGGCGAAGATAGAATGGAAAGGAAAGTGCAGGATATAGGAAGAAAACGAAGCGGAGGATGAAGAAAAAACAAGCGATGCAGAAGAAAAACGAAGTCTGAATGGAAGAAGATGTCGGACAGGAAATGGAAGAAGATGCAGCGGAAGAATGTTACCGATGAATGTTGGGAGCAAATGAGTTCATGAAGAAGATGCTGAATGGAAATCGAAGAAGATGGAGTGAAAAAGGATGAAGATGAAGCAGAAAACGAAAGTACTATAGAAGACATGAATGAGTATGAAGATGCAGAAGAATGAAGATAAAAATGAAGCGCATGGAAGGTACGGAGAAATCGAAAAATAATGTGGAACAGATATATGGAAGATCATGAAGAATGAAGATGGTGAATATATATATAGAAGAAGTAAAGAAGAAATTTATGGAGAAGAAGTGTAAACCATGAGATGAGCATGCAGACGATGAACCAGGAAACGAGCAAACGATAAGAAAGCTAAGTGAATTTTGAATTGTATCGTAAACACTAACACTCATCCTCACACCACTCTGAACACACCCACACACTGTTTACACAAAAACCAATTTAACTGACATGAATGCTTCCGCAGGATGTAAAATGTCATTAATAAAGAACAACAACAACAACAACAATCTATGTAGCTGTCTCAAACAGAGCATGTTCGTTCCTAATAGATTCAGGAGCGGACATTTCACTAGTAAAATCAAATGTCCTTAAACACTCGATTCCGGTGAATCCAAATAACACTTGTGTGTTACGCGGTTCTGGAGAATTGAGAAGCCAAGGAACTGTAAATTGTTTTGTTTACATACAAAACACAGCTGTAAATAGCCTATTCCACCTGATTGATGACGACTTCCCGATACCAACAGATGGTATACTGGGAAGAGATTTTTTAACAACCTATTGATGTGAAATTAATTATGATACATGGATTTTGTCCGCATATGTAAATAGTACCCCACTAGAAATTCAAATTCATAATAATCTGAACGGATCCACATGGATTCCCGTCAGATCTTAAGTATTCAGATGAATAAATAATCTTAATACAAATGAAGATGTAGGAATATATTAAAAACTATCGGAATGCACAAAGTCAAAGAGAAGAAATCTGTCGTCAAGTTGATAGTCTGATTTCAAACGATATAATAGAACCTACAACTTTTTCGCTGTCACGCATGTGTTTGTCAACTTATTGCAAATTGTTTCCACTTCTTGGCAATATTGTTGTTTCGGTGCACCGCGTTTTATGCTTTTTAGCTTCGCGACAACTTGTTCTGTGGTCACTTTGCTCTCACAGGAATTTTTAATAAGTTCGAGCATCTCATCGATAGTTCTATTAGCGTTATCGTTTGGCAAGGCCTCTCGAGCTTTTCCCGAGATCGTAGTCAACAGAAATAATTTGAGACTTGGGTGTTGTTCTTGTTTGATCACTGTTTGCAAAAATTTAACCCCATCTATAAATGCTGACAACTTTTCACTGTCACCATCAAAAGGTAGTAAAATTGTCGCAGCAAGTTTTGCGTCAAATGTCGCGTTATTGGTTGTCATTTTACTGTTTTGTTTGCTTTTCACGGTAGATTGAAAGCGTTTCTCGCTTGTTTAAGATATGAAAAAAAAATCTTTGTCTGGAATTTCGTCTTGTTTTTCTATTAAGTTTCTATCTATTTGTGTGTACAACTTTAATGCAAGAGCTTAATTGTGTTGTAGTGTGTCAGTAGTTATATTTTTGTTAATTTATTTTCTAAGATTATGCTCTAATCTAACCAGATTTCCTAGATCTTGAATGATCTCCTTAATTGTCATTCCCTACCATGAATGATGGGTTGTTACTTAACTGATTTATCTGTTGAATTCAGTCGACCGGGTCGGTATTTCAAAACCGCAAATCTCATGATGATGAACTGCCAGGGCACCTGCAACCTGGACGTCTAGGTGTCCAGTGGGGGAATTTTCGACTTCTTCGGAGAATGATGACACTGTTGCTTGGTACGGCCTAAGGCACACTTGAATCTTTCATGCGTTTAAATAAAAACATTTTCTGCTTCCCGCGTGTCTGCAATTAATGTTCGCAAAAACACATCGATAATCTTCCATACGAATTAAAGGTCTCTTTTTTTTAAGCGTAAATTCACAGTTAATTTTTGTCCAACTTGGAACACTTTGAAAACTTTGCTACTGGATAACGGCATTTCACGTTGCCTTTATGTGTTCCGCGTTTAAACTACGGTGGGCTGCACATTATTTAGAGCTACTGCTCTGTCCATACTTGTTTGAGTCTTCATGCGCTCATATTTGGAGATTAATCGGTATATCACGCACACCGCACTGATAATTACTACTGCAAGTACGTATGATATGAGTTCTAATGAAGATGCCGTCTTCCCTGAATGTTCTTGAGCTTTTGTATTGCTCGCATTTATAATACTCACGATCTGATCATGAGTGATTGGTTTTTCTTCGCTCTTGGATTTTGATTCGTCTGAACCCATTTTGCACTTGAACTTTTTCAGCAGTTTTGTTCCGCTTTTACAGTTTGCTGACTACCCGCTACAACTTTCAGTTCACGTTCACGTGCCGTTTCACAATCACAATCGGACTTGTTCTCAGATCACTATAACATTGGTTTGTTCAAAAGATACTAAGTTTTCACGATCACCAGGCTGTCACGGTCAGCCATGAGGCAGGATCGGAGTTCGGATTTAGTAATATGTCAGTCATACTCTTGGTGTGAACTTAGAATGATTTTATTGAAACGAAATATGGAGAAGGCAAGTTCGGTGAGCGAAGCGAAGCGTTGGTGACAATGTTTGTAAAATTGTTGATGTTCATGTGGTAACAATTACGAAGGTCTCAAAATAAGGAAAACGGAAAAGGTTTAGCTGCAGACTGTAAGGTCGCAGTTTTGGATGCATAAAGTGTGTCATAAAATCTAGGACACACACAAGGAAGTATAAATCTATATTTTTGGGTTTTGACACATTTTAGTCATGTGTGCATTATTTGATGCTACTTTACATGGGAATTAAGGAAGAGTAGTATAGCTACTACAATAGGGATCATTCCGGCGATAACGCATACTGCTTCCGACGAGATGGTTCTGTACGCACTCACGACTCGCATGGTCATGAGCCTGGAACGTACTGCTCAGTTTCCTTTGGTTCTGCTTCGTTTCCAGTGCTGCAACCCAGGCTGGACCTCCATACCTCAGTATCTATGATGACACACAGAAGACGCCTCTTGCTACTGCTGGGACCAGCGTTTTTCGGCATGATTCTAGCTGTGGCGTTGATGGCCTTTGAAGCCTTCTCACAGGCATATTCGGTGTGGCTGTTGAAGTTCAGCCAGTCGTCGATCATCACTCCCAGGTATTTTAACATACGCTTCGAGGCTATGGCATGCGGGGAGACGGTGATTTCTACTGTATTGCTTTACAGTTACTGACCAATAGCACTTCCGTTTTGTGGTGGGCTATCTGCAGCTTCGCTTCTTGCATCCAGTTACCAATCATGTCGATCGCCTCGGTCGCCAACACTTCCACCTCTTCCAGCGTCTCGCCTGTTACCGTCAAGACGACATCGTCCGCAAAGCCAACGATCTCAACTTGGACCAAGGATGGAGCCTTGTGGAACTCCCGATGTGATCCTAATCGATCTCTGTCTCGTAGACCAGAACCCGGATCCTGCACAGGTAGTCAGGGACCCTCATTCTATGCAGCGCTTCGGCCATGGTCTCCCAGCTGGCGCTGTTGAACGCATTCTTGACGTCGATCGTTATCACGGCGCAATATCGATCTCCTCTCCGCTTCTGTTTGGGCGCCTCTCCGACAATCCGTGCTCACTCTCCGTTGATTTCGTCAGCCTGTTTAGGATGATCCTCTCCAAGAGATTTCCGAGTGTATCCAGCAGGCATATAGGCCTGTACCATGCTGGATCCCATGGTGGTTTCCTGGTTTCAACAGCAACACTAGCTTCTGTATCTTCCACCTGTCACGAAAGTGACTCTCGTCCAGGCATTTTTGCAGCACCATCCTAAACATGTCCGGGGATGCCTGGATCGCCGCTTTCAACGCTACGTGGAGATTCTATCCGGACCGGGAGCTTTCTTCTTCTTCAATATTTTCGCCACTGCTACGAGCTCCTCGTTGGTGACTTCAACGTTATCTCCCTCTCCTTCTCCGTACGGTGTAGGTGGCCAGGTCGTTATGTCGTGCTTCTAGAAAAGTCCTTCCACGATGACTTTCAGCTCCTCTGGGCATATTTCAGCAAGCATCGTTGGACCTCTGATCTTTGCCATCACGACTCAGTATGCGTCGCCCCAGGGGTTGGCATCAGCGTCTCGACACAGCTCCTTAAAACAGTTTGACGTGCTCTTCTTTATCTCTCGTTTAAGTGCGGCCCTGGCTCGCTCCTCTTTGTTCCTCTATGTCTGCTTCTGGTTTTGCTCTCTGAACACGTCTTCTGGATCTGAGACAACTAAAACGGAGGGTGCTAAGTGCCTCGTTCCACCAGTAAACTGGACGCCGTCTGTTATTTGGCTCGAGTTTCCTCGGCATGGTCGTGTCACATGCTCTCACTAACTTTTCTATCAGCTCGTCCACGTTTAGATCTGCGCGACTCCTGTCCACACGGAGTGCCTCAACGAAAAGATCCTTGTTGAAAGCCTTCGTCTTCCACTTCCGGTCACAAGCTCTCGTCCTCCGTACTGCCACACTATTCCGTTGGCCGATGCCATATTGGATCGCCTGATGGTCGCTATGGGTATATCCTTCGCACACTCTCCAATCCATGTTTGCCACCAGCGACGGACTGCAAAAAAGTAACGCCGATAATGGATTCCCGGGAATCTCCGCGAAAAGTGCTGCTTGTGCCTTTATTGGCCAGCATAACTTCCAGTTTTGCCAGAGCTTCCAGCAGACTGTGCCCTCTTGCATTGGAACATCTGCTTTCCCACTCCACTGCCCAAGCATTGAAGTCGTCTCCGATGACTACCGGTCGTCGTCCGAACAGTTCTTCGGTAATTCCATGCAGCATCTTATGGAACTTCTCCATCGTCCATCTGGGGGGTGCGTAAAAACTACACATGAAGATTCCGTTGATTTCTGCGATCACGAAACCTTCGCATGAGCTCGCAACCACTTCTTGAATAGGGTATCTGCCCATAACTTGTATAGCGGCCATCTCAGCTCTATTCGCTACCCAGTTACCGTTATCGGGAGGGACTCGATACGGTTCCGCAATGATTGCAACGTCGCACTATGTTTTTGTTGTCGAATGCCACAACAGTTGCTGAGCAATGTCCAATGATTGAGGTTTATTTGGGTTACCTCCATTACTGATGGCCTACCATCGCCTTTTTGTATACTAGGCATTTGAAGCCTTCCGTCGTATGATCGTTTCCGTCCTCTTTTTTGCAGAGCATGCACCTCGCGTACTTCGTGCAGCCTCTTGCAATGTGTCCTTTCTCCCACATTTCCTGCACAGATCAAATCTGTCGGGGCCATTGCACTTGAAGCATCGCTCCAGTTGCTTGGTAACCCGAGGAGTGGCTTTCAGCGAGCACACTGACCAGCCAACCTTGACCTTACCCGTCTCCAACAGCTTATTCACTGCAACTGTCGAGGGCCGTATTATCGCTGTTTGAATGCCACCGTACACCGTCCTCATCCGGATTGACATCGGGACATCTCCCAGATCGCAGTGCACTCTCAACGCACTTCTTAGCTCCTCTTCTGTGGTGATCTCGTCCAGGTTCCTGCACTCTGGATCCTCTCGAACCTTCCGGAGGAGTGCTGCATACGACGTTTAGTTTTTTTTCTTCGCCGATCAGAGCATCGCCCTTACTTCGCTCCCGACAAGTCCTGCCCAACAATCAAGCTGTAGATTAGCTTATACAACCAAAAATTGGCTTATACAGTAAATTTTTGCCTATATAAGCTAGTATGTTGCTAAATTGTTTATTGGGTGTGTATCTCTTTCTTCTGTTCTTCTTTCTTCTTCACTTCTTCTTCCTTTCGTTTTTTCCACTTCTCTTTCGGCTTCTCGACGGTACGCCATCCTTCCTCCTTGTTGTCTTCCTTGTCGTTCTTGACTTTTTTCAACTCCTCTTCCTTCCTCTTATCCGAGCGAGGATTTCGAGGTCCCTTCGGCGTCTCCTGTATTTCAGCTGCTACTTTCTCCTTGGCCTCGATCAGCGCCCTTTCGCCAGTCACGGATCTCGTCCTCAGCGCATCCTGTTCACGTTCGGCAGCAATAATGGCGGATTTGATGCCCGTAACCATATCCTTCATTGCCTTGTGGACGTTGCTCTTGTCCTTGACGAAGTCATGGAGCTCATTGATCCTCCTCCTGACCTCCATAAATTTGGTCTTCCCAAGCTGCAATCCTTCTTGGGGTGTGCTACTGCTAGATTTCGGTGTGAACATCTGGCTTAGCATAAGACCTAGCTCTCCTTGGTGTCCTTGCTGCTCACCTTGGGGCTTAGTGCTCCTGGAACTCGCGGTGGCCTCCAGGTTCAACACTGGTGATCTCTGGAATATCCTGCTCCTTGCGAACACGTTCGCTCCTCCGTTTTCACTTTCTGACGTCTTGCCGTCTTCCTTCATATTTTTTGCTGCTACTTAGGCATCGACACCGTTCTCACCATTTTTCGTACTCTTCTGGTTTCATTCGTCATATAGCACTCGTAGTCCTCCGCCAAGGTGATGCTGATAGGGATCATACCGGCGATAACGCATACTGCCTCCATCGAAATGGTTCTGTACGCACTCACGACTCGCATGGCCATGAGTTGGAACGTTATGGTCAATTTCCTTTTGTTCTGATTCGTTTTCAGCGCTTCAATCCAGGTTGGACCTCCGTACCTTAGTATCGATGAGGACACACTAACCAAAAGACGCCTCTTGCTGCTGCTTGAACCAGAATTGTTCGGCATGATTCTCGCTATTGCGTTGATGACCTTCGCCGCCTCTCGTAAGCATATTCGATGCGGCTGTTAAAGTTTAGCCGGTCGTCGATCATCACTCCCAGATACTTCAGCACGTGCTTCGAAACAATGGAGTGCTCTCCAACGGTGATTTCTGCCCGCTGCACTGCTTTGCAGTTGCTGACCAACATCACTTCTGTTTTGTGGTGGGCTATCTGCAGCTTCGCTCCTTGCATCCAGTTACCAATCGTATCTATTGCCTCGGCCGCCAGCATTTCCACTTCTTCCAGCGTCTCACCAGTTACCGTCAAGACGACATCGTCCGCAAATCCAACGATCTAAACTCCTTTGAGCAGCTTGAGCGTCAGCACGCCATTCAGGGTGCCTTCCATTCATTTTGGATAGAAAAATGTTTTATTAAATTATGGAATAATTAGATACTATAGTAATATTTTGTTTGTGTAAGCAACAAGAAAAGTTTGTGAAGTTTGTGTTTGACACATAATACCTGCCAATTTTGCTACACGAGTGTCGCAATAAGCGATTTTGTCATTTATCTCACCCACTCTTCGCTCTTCACTCTTCGCGAAGAGGCGATTAGAAAATCGCTCATTGTGACTCTGGCAAAGCCAAATTTGCAGGTTTTATGCGTCAAACACAAACATTACACTCTTTTCTTGTTACTTACACATACAATATATCATCATATTATCTTATTATTCTTATTATTAATAAAACATTTTTTTAGCCAAAATGAATGGAAGGCACCCTGACGCCATTATACATTCCGTTTCACAGCGTGGGACCTAGAATGGAGCCTTGTGGAAAAAAATGATTTGGATTTCAAGCCCTAAACACATGAAAAAATTTCTATGTCCACAATCTTTCCATCTTGGAAAATGTTTCTCGTTCCAGAATAATTAGGTTTTTTTAGGACTGCTGGCTAGAAAAGTAGTGTAGGTCACACAGTTATAACAATTGGAGGTGTGACAAAAGTTTATTTTTCCGAAATCTTTAAAATTTTGTGTCTAAAAATTGTCAAAATTTGTCTAAGTCCGAGACTTTGAACATTTTTTTCTGATCTGAATCTAAATTCATCTTAATAAATTGTTTGTTGTCATAAATCGAGTCAGAAAATGCAGTATAGAGTGAGGAAATGGGCAATGCACTTGCTTATTGAATGAATGAAGTTATTATTTGGTTACCTAATAATAATTATACCAATAATAATTGTTAGAGACGGGGCGACCCCGGCGTAGTGGTTAACATCCTTACCTCTCACGCCAAAGTCACGAGTTCAAATCTCACCCCCGGACAAGTCACGAATGACCCAAGAGTGTTAAAGTGACTATAATAATAAAACAAGATGTTCGAGACAAAATTTATGGGATCCTTTAACCATTAATTGTTTTACTTTAAAAAAGTATGAAGAATGCTAATAATGGATTGTAATTGTGAGTTTAGATAATTTCTCGAAGTGGGTCGCAGTAAACGAAAGATTGGAACCATTTTTTTAGTCACAAAAGTCACTACTATTATATTACATACCCACTATCAGTCCTGAAATTCTATTTCGGAATCTTTTGCTGCACTGTTTCGCACTTTTTTTGAAAACAAATTTTCCAATATTGTGGTTTACAATCCTTCACTTAGCAAACTTTGAATGTACCTTATGTTGAAATATTGCTCATGACTAGCCAAAACGAAATTAAACGGAAGTAACTTTTATTTCGTTTATGACATAATATATTTTACTCCGAAGAGTTAAATGTTCGATGTTCCAGTTTTTAACCGATGCACGTATTTTTCCGAATTTGTTTTTTTTAACTCTTTAAACATTAGTAGTTTGATGGTGTACTGTAAAAGTCAGAAGAATTGTTGTCCGTAGAGCTTGAATTCTAAAGCTTGAGTTTAAGGAATTTTGATCTTGAAGATCTGAAATTGTGTTCAATACAAGGTTTGATGTTTATTTTTTAAAGTTCTTAGCATACGATGTTTCAAAATATGAACTACGAACTTAATGCAGTCTAAACATCTTATGAGGGTTGAGATGAATTATGAACAAAACAATAATTTAAAAAAAACTCAGGAGGGTTTAGAACATGACAAGATCGAAGCATGTATATTTATGTGAAATCCTTAACATAAAACTACTATGGATAATGTCCAACAAAAAAAAATTAAGCACGTTTATCATTTTTTACAAAATATTAGTTCCTAACATCAAGGATTCCATTAAAACATAAAAGGCCGAAAGATTTTTTTTATCTTCTTTGGATCGGCTTTTTGTGATGCGGTCTTTTATGATTAGGCCTTAAATTATTTTCGTTAACTGTGATTCGGCCTATCGTTGTAATCCCTTCAAAAGTACGGTTGCACAACCAATTGACCACTTTGTCAAGCAGTTTTGGCGTGACTTTCTACCAGCGATTTCACAAAACTGGACCAACTAATTTCTATTTTTTTATGAAACGCACAAATGTTGGCTACTTTTCTAGAGGTTCTAGAAGAAAAAATCTCAAAATAATGTTCCATTTCAAAGTTCGAGTGGTAGTAAACGTCATTTTATCTGCTCGAATGAAGTGGTTAATTATTCGAATCCTCTCACTATTGACTCTGTTTTTCTGTTACTCCAAAATCAGAATATGTTTATCGTTTGTGGTTAGATTAGCGTCAAACAATTTTGATAGCATGGATTTTTTATTCCATTCATTATCCATCGCCCACTTGTTGTGTCTCAGGTGCGCAACCTAAAGAGTGTACAATCACTAGTATGAGGTAAATAACAATAAATATATTTTTACGTTCATAAAAGTAAACGTATCACTAACCACTGACAGAAAAACAGACAATAGCATATCATCTTAGCTTCCCTTCTCCAGGTAGCTAGCCAGTTCACCTGCATCATCCGAAGCTATTTATGCAGCATCATTACTCTCGAATCTAGTTCTACCTCCCTCTTCAAAAGAAGCAGCTCATTTTGAAGATGAAACCAGTAAGGGAGTGGGTGTTTGGAAGTATATTTTGTTTTTCAGTAAAAGATCACCGAGGTTTAGTTATAGTATAAATAGTCATGGGAGAGCTAAAGCAGATCAGTTTTATAGTAGATTTTGTTAGTAGTGTATGCACACCATTTAATGATACATGATATATGATTTCAGTAGGAGTGAAACAGTTAATCCTTCCGACAATTGAAAAGTGTTCAAAAGCTATAGCGTCAACTATTATGCGGTTATCGATTTTATTAGGTATGTTTTTGTTTTAAAATTGTTGAGCGTATGATAAAACTCTATTGAATTACTGTGCCGCTTATAATAAATTAGATGCTGGTGGCAGTTCATAACGCGCAGGTGATGATAGCATAAAAAAAAAATTGCTTAAAATTTTCCGCACGAAATAAACAAACACATTTGTTTTACTGTGTTTGATTACCTTGCGCGGGAATTCAGCTGGTTTCTGGATTAATTTTGGGTATTTTTTCTTACCATGTACAAGTTTTTTTTCTTTCATCTCGGCACTATAGTGCAGGAAGCCAAAAGTAAGTAAATCGGGTCAAAGTAGTTTTCATTTACTTGTGTGCAATTCGTCTGGAATTTTCCACTCGATTTCTACCTAAAAGTAAATTAAATGTACCCAAAAGTAGGTATACTTTTAATAAAATAGAGTGTGATGGCGGTATAACATCCTATAATGTACTTTAACTGTTTGTATTAATTCATGCGTGAAGTTAACGATTTACATAGTTGGAGATGCTTAACGTCAAATACAGACTTAAAGTGGTCTATCGTATAAAATTACCACTTTAAGAATGATATTTGACGTTAAGCAAGAATTTAGTAGAATTGTGATTTTTTGATATTTCAACTCGTCATCGGCGTTAGTGATCACCAGATGGCCCACCAGAAGATCCGATTTTAAAATGGTGATGTTTTATATATCAGCTGGTCAGATGGTCACCAGATGGCCCACCATTAGATCCGGTAAATCCGTTAAAATTAGGGTGTCGAATTTTAGATCAAAGTGTGTCTCAATTTTTTATTTGAAACTAAGTGGGATGCAGTAAAATCATAGAGGTAACTCTAAGACTAGAAGGTTCCGAAGAAACGTGCTCAACTTTTTGGCTCAGCTCTGGTACTCTCTTCGGTCCCAAGCTAATTGATGCACCCCTCGAAACATAGGTAAATCCACGAACCCCTCATTTTATCTGTCAAACTTTCATATACACAGCAAAAAAATAATTTTGATATCACGTCAAAGTGGATGCACTACAATCATGTCGAAAATATGGTGTACTATTACTTGCTAAAAAGGACAAAATTATCATTAATACAATGCATGAACTGACATTATGCTGCTTTTACTGCATTTGTTTATTTATGTGGTCATAAAAATTACATGAAATTTTCGACATGATTGTAGTGCATCCACTTTGATGTGATATCAAAAATATTTTTTTGCTGTGTAGAATCAAAACAAAACATAGAGTAGTACTAGAATTTCGACTAGAATGGGATACGTTAATAGATTTGCTTGAGACCAATAGCAAATATATCATATTAACAATATGATCTATTCATGCCTTTTCCAAATGTTGTAATGGCGAAAAATATTGCTTCACGCACCATCTAGCGTTGAAAAAGGTCAGCAACAATCATTCAATACAATTGAGGGGTGCGAATATAGCACTTGTTACAAAAGTAAGAGTCAAATCATTTTCATTAATTACATTGTGTATATTACTTTAAAATTTGTCTGACATGTCACTGTTGTCATCAAATAAAATAAAATGCTGAAATACATTCATTTGAAACATTAAACAAATTTTCATTTGATTTATCCCTCGTGACGATAAACAAAAATATTGGTAGCCTTTTTGGCCACAGAGGTGCTTTCATCGCTAAAAATTCGGTTCGCCAGCTAAGCGAATAAGTGGATCATATTGTTAATATAATATATTTGGTGTTATGCTTTATGCATGATGATATTTATACCTCGTTCACATTACAGCGTATATCACGTGATATACGCTGCCTTGCAATGAGCACTCATACATCTAGTTTTCACTGGGAATCCTATGTATGAGTGCTCATTGCAAGACAGCCTATATTACGTGATATAGGCTGTAATGTGAACGGGGTATTAGGTTGCATACATGTCCGTGTGATATTTTTTTTTTTTTTTTTATTATAGTCACTTTAACACTCTTGGGTCATTCGTGACTTGTCTGGGGGTGAGATTTGAACTCGTGACTTTGGCGTGAGAGGTATGGATGTTAACCACTACGCCGGGGTCGCCCCCGTCCGTGGGATATAATTTGTGGATGTATACATTTAGGATGCACCGAACCCTCTAGCGGTTTACACAGCAAAAAAATAATTTTGATATCACGTCAAAGTGGATGCACTACAATCATGTCGAAAATATGGTGTAATATTACTTGCTAAAAAGGACAAAATTATTATTAATACAATGCATGAACTGACATTATGCTGCTTTTACTGCATTTGTTTATTTATGTGGTCATAAAAATTACATGAAATTTTCGACATGATTGTAGTGCATCCACTTTGATGTGATATCAAAAATATTTTTTTGCTGTGTACGAGTCTACTATCAGAACACCAGGGTACAGATGGGCGACTCCATACAAAGTCTGGCCAAGCAAATAATATTCTAAATAAAAAAAATCATGGTGCTATGGTAATTTTGGGGCACTGAATTCATATATGTAATAAGTTTAGCATTATAACTTGCATTTTTTTACGATTTTGTATTTTCATTTTTTGTTAAATTTTTTATGTTACAACGTATAAAAATTTTAACAAAAAATGAAAATACAAAATCGTAAAAAAATGCAAAAATGCCGTGAATGATGGTCATGAAACAAGTCATACAATGAACATTTTTGTTTTTAAACAATGCTTAGAAAACATGTTTTTTTTATTATTTGCTTAAAATATCCCTTACAATAAAGTTTATATAAAAAACAACACAACATAAAAATCAAAATTTGTTAAATTTGTATTTTCCTTCTACTTAAACTTCTTTCTCATCATCATCATTATCATATTCTTCTTCTGCTTCTTCATCATCATCATCATCGTCATCGTCATCATCGTCATCATCATTATCATCATCATCATCTTCTGGAACAGTCTTTGTCATCATCAGAAATTTAGCTTCCTCTGGTAGACTTTTACAATTATGTTTTTCCTTCTCATAGTAAGAGTTAGCTAGGTGTTGATAAGAAGGTGGTTAATAATCTTCCAATTTGTGTTTTCATGCTTGTCTTTCCGAGTGAAATGCTCTCTAGTGTTTTTAATGATGTTGTTACATTTTTCTGGAGCCTACTCCGTCATTCTTCCAATCGGCAATATCACCGCCTGAACAATGCTATGTCCGTGAATCAGAATTATGTGCACCGACGACGGCATGTAAAACCACGCGTACAACTCTACGTAACGCTTCACGGTATCAACACAGTAAATTTTGAATTTAGCTGGGTCTATTTGCTGGGAACAAGAAATTGCAATGAGAATGTTCCGAAGTCGTTTAATCAACTGCAAATCTACTCCTGTAATTTTGGAGCTGATTTCAGGATTGACAAAAAATCTACGAGCTGTATTGCCGTCTTTGCTGTTGCCAAATCCTCCTGGCTTTGGTTTGACGACAATTAGACCCATTTTGCCCTTGAACTTTGCCTGAATATTTATCTTGTTCGCCTCGAACTGCGTTTCAAAACCAGATTTTCTCCAGCATTTGAAGCTTAGGTGATACGCAAAGTAAAATGCTGCTCCTTACCATGTTGCAATCGAGGTTCAATAGTACTTTATAGTAGCAGCAGTATTTCAGTGGTTTTATTTAGAATAACCTGGAGATCAATCTTCACATTGCATTCAGTTAAAAAAAAAATGCGTTTTGTGGGGGATAATATTCCTTTTTCGTTCTTTGCACTTAGTAGTAGGTACCTTATTTGTACTTAGTAGTAGGTACCTGAAATAATAAAACCATTGTATTTTGCATACAAACTCCTTACTTTAAACTTAATACCTGTCTTTTACTGGTTCCCTAATAATGTTGTTACTATATCTCGGCAGTTTTGCAATCACTAAAATGGACAACTCTTTTCAGGTGTGATTTGAGTGTTTTGGTTGTTGAGTTCATTAACCTGTTTAATTAAATTTGATGCTTTGTAATTGTGATCGGTACACAAACTCATTTCCGCAGCAAAGCTTAATTTATTTGACGAATATTTTGCCCTAATTTTCTCAGTACGGTGCCGCTTCGATCGATCACTGCATTCTTCCTAGCCGCCAAGGTACATCAGATGGTGGTATGATATTCCGCTAACCAATCTAAATGTTCCTTGTCAAAGCGGTCACGCTTCGGTTGAGATTGTAGAAATATTCTGTTGAACGCTCTCCAAAAAATCACAAACCCTTTATTCGATTTTTATAACGGTATTGAAAAGATACTACGAAATGTTAGATCACTATATGTATGTATATAGGTAAGGTAGCCACCATCCCTTCAAGACTTGTCCTGTATGCAACTCCATTTAATAGCAAGATCAATTTGAGCTACGGATCTGAATTCACAATATCACTGTATGAAGGGCCAAAAACGGAAGGGCGGAACCGTAAGCAGAGACACTTACGTGAAATCCACGGGAATTTAAGAATATCCTTCCAACGATACGCTCCAACAAATCGAATAACACAATTCGCAATACTTATTACGCTTCCTACTGGATGGTTTGTTAAGAAGGGCGCGTCAATCGCCCTGAAACTGTTGGAGTACCCAACAAACATTGGAGGCAGAACAAGAGCTTATTCAGTCAAAAATTTGCTTCTTCAGCTAAAAAATAGCTTGTTCAGCCTTTAAGCAGCTCATATTGTTTGTTGGGTAGAATTCACACTACCACTATCGAATCGGTAGGATAAAGAAAATGATAGTGTTTATTCCCTCCTAGACTCCGGCTGTCAATCATACCATCGTCCAGTTTCAGTTTGAATGATAGCCTGATGCTCCATCCCAACCCACTTTTTATTTATATAATGAAAATATATGCAATGGAGAAATGAAATATATCAGAACATTAAAATATGACATAATGAAATACATTTATATGGATAATATAGTTGCTACTGCAATGAAGAAGTATTTACATATAATAAGATGCAGCTCTACACATCCTCAGCTCACAATGGCAGGTGCATGCAACACTGAAATGTATAGGATATATTAAGCAATTAAATATATTTTGCTTGAATGATACTAACAATAATGCTAAAAGTTGTGATGAATAACTAACATGACGAGAAATAACCTGCTTAATAATTATATAAATATAATACTATTTAATGTTGTTATTTCCTCTGCTTCATCAGCTTCACATTAATTTCGACGACTTGTTTGGGTAAACTGAAATATTCAGCTAATAGTAATAGTATATCATGCAATGTATAATTTATATAATATATCATGCATAACATTTGATAACGGCACAAAAGCATTTGTAAACAAACCTTCTAAGACCCTTTACACGCGAACCAAAGTACGCTCACGCAAACCAATACCACTTTCGGAAAGGTGCCGTTATCAAATGTTATGCCTGTTATGTAGTGAAATACAAAATACAAAAAAAAAAATAAACAAGTTTTGTTATTTATAAATCATTGGTCGATGGTAGCATCTAGTCTAAAAAAGGTTACCTGTATAATAAACGAAATGTTAGATCACTATTTCACGACATAAAACTTAAAGAAATTAACCACACAAAAAAACTTATTGTTACGGTACGGACGATCGCTCTGGTATAGACAGTGGTTATTCAGGGTTCATCGCAATTAATTTGTTTCCTTTTACTAAATACTCTCTGCACAGCAAAAAAATATTTTTGATATCACATCAAAGTGGATGCACTACAATCATGTCGAAAATTTCATGTAATTTTTATGACCACATAAATAAACAAATGCAGTAAAAGCAGCATAATGTCAGTTCATGCATTGTATTAATGATAATTTTGTCCTTTTTAGCAAGTAATATTACACCATATTTTCGACATGATTGTAGTGCATCCACTTTGACGTGATATCAAAATTATTGTTTTGCTGTGTGCCTTATCTTTGCTTGTTGAAAAACACAAAGAATAATGCTAACTGAAAACGGGTCTTTGCAGATCAGTTTTGAAACAAATTGAATAATTTCTATTTTTCGATGCTGTGTTCAAGTTCTTAGGAGGAAAACTAAGCCTAAGGGGTCGTACACTAAATGTGTTATGATTTTAAAACCCCATCCTTACATTTTTTGTAACAAATCCGAAAAAAAATATTGCACGTAAGAAAATCTTAGAAGTCTCTGTGCTTCCATAAACCACCCAGGCAACCAGAATGCACGTATATTCAAAGTTGTTTTCGTGATGTGAAAACATATATACAAACGAACAATTCGTATAGAATGCAAATAAATGGCTTATACGTACAAAAGTGGAGGCCATTTACGTGCATATTTTAAATTAATTTTAAACGAGTTGATTTAACATCATACACGATTTAATCTGCAATAACAAATTAATTTTGAAAAGTCTTACGATGTAATCCGATTTAATTTGGGATACAGTACGACGGAAAAATGAGTCATCGCATATAGGTCGGAAATTTGCATACGATTTAACTTAAACATAATGCGAGGTAAGCCATTCTTATATGCGATTTTGACTTAAACTGTAGCAATTTAAGATACTGTGTTTACATTTTTATACGATTTTTGGTTGTCTGGGCATTACGTAATTAGTGTATGGCCCCTAATAACAGAAAATGGGTGATGAATAATGTATAGATAAGGCAAAATTAGCTGTTATTTTGCACTAAAAATGAGCAATCAACCAATCTCCTGATCGTTATTCAAATTTAAAATTGTAGAATGCCACCTGAGTAACATTAACTTTTTTTCATTTCGCACTATCAGCATCCTGCGCAAGTCTGCGCAAGTCTGCGCAAGATCAGGATATGCTCATTCGCTAAGCTACCTTTTGCAACTGGTGTCATAACTTTGAAGCTTCATTTTTATGAAAAAAATCACTATTTTTTTTAATCAAGTGAAGATTTAAGGCCTGCTTTAATAAGATTCTACAAAATTTAATTAAACAAGTTTGTTCTGCATTGTTTTTTAAAACAACTTTCTCTCAAACGTCATTACAATTCAAACTACCATTAAACCACCAGTTGATTGAGTAATAATGCCATTTTTGTCGAAAAAATGCGGAAAAATGCGAGGTGACCAACTTCAAAAAGCCAAAAAAATTCAAATTTTCTCACAGCATTGCGTTCAAATTTTGGATTTGAACGCGTCAATAGTATAGAATGATAGAAACAATAAAGTAAAGGAGGAAATGCAAATTTTCCAATTTTATCCAGTGCTGTGGTTACGGGTAGTCACTGTAGTCGACGACTACTTAGCTGCAAACCGAAAAAATGTTTACAAAATAGGTAAAATACAAATAAATGAGGACAAAATCTCATCGCAAATGTTATATATTAAAAATACACTGCAGCCAGGTCAGTCCCCTCGGACACTTGCGCCCAATTAACAAGTTCGACGAAAAGTTTAAAAAATATTAAATTTAAAATAACTTGCGTTTGATATACATGTCAAGGTAAATTTAAAAATCAGTAAATTTGAAATGACAAGCGCCCCTGGTAGACAAGTTCAGAGAAAAATGATCAAAATCGAAAGATTTGAAATGTGTTGCGCCCCTGATGAACGTTCTGGAAAAAAAAAAATCAAAAATGATATATTTGAAATGACTTGCACTCCTGGTAAGCATGTTTAAAATGATTAGAATCGGTCAATTTAAAGTGGATAGCACCCCTAATATGCTCAGGAAAAAATTAAAAAAAAAAAAATGTTAAATCTGGAAAATCTTTAAAAAATATTAAATTTTAAATAGACAAGTTTGGATGAAAATTAGCAGTAGCTAGTGCATCTGGAAAACATGTTCAGATTGGAATTTGAAATAGTCTGCGCCCCTGATATACATGATCAAAGAAATAAAATCGTTAAATTTGAAATGGCTTGCGCCTGATAAAAATGTTCTGGAAAAAAATTATAAAATCATTTAATTTGGAATGCCTGCATCCCTGATATAGATGATCAGGGAATTTGAAAAAAAAAAATGTCGAATTGAAAATAGACAACGGTAGACAACTTCAGAAAAAAATAAAATTTGAAATGGGTTGCACCTCGGGTAAACATGGACAGGTACAAATTTATCACAGTAGTTAAATTTGAAGTGGCTTGCACCCATGCTAAATATGATCAGAGAAACATTTAAAAACATATATAAATGTGAAATAGGTAGTGTCCCTGGTAGACAAGTTTTCGGAAAAATTAAAAAAATGTGCTTCTGGTAAACATGATCCAGGAAGAATTGAAAAATAATATTAAATTTAAATTGGCTTACGCCCTTTTTGAAATATGATCAAGGAAAAATGAAAAAAACATCTATAATGCTAGCGCCTCTGGTAGACATGTTCAGGAAAAAAAATGTTCGCGCTCTCACGTTCAGACAGAAAGTTTAAAAAAATACTAAATTTGAAATGGTTTACACCTCTGGTAAACATGATCGGGGGAAAATTGAAAAAAATCCTTAATTTGAAATGGCTTGCGCCCCTCATTGGGGAACAATTATAAAAAAAAAAACAAAAGTTAAATAATACCACTGAACTGTTAAAAAGTTCATCTGGTTAGCCTAAACTAACGGAGCTAATCTTCAGTTGGCGGACAAAAGTTGGCGGACAAAAGTTGGCGGACAAAAGTTGGCGCTACTTTTTTTTTCTTTGTTGTTGACCTAGGACCACTGCGACCAGTAATTTGATCAATTGTAGTATATCCCGTGTCCTTAGTTTAGTGCATGTCGTTTTACTCCATTACTATTGAGAAATGATGAAGTATTCGTTTTTTTTTTTACAGTTGTCATTCTTGCATTTATAGTAATGATCCGACTCTAATTGAACTAATACAACTAATACCCTTCGGAGTGTTGAAACACCCTCCAAAGGCGCACCCCTTTGTCAGTCAAAATTGGATTCCTTAGCAACAAAATTAAAGAATGACACCGATAATGACCATGCATCAGAAGCGTAGTCTTAACCACTTTAAACTAGAGAACAACGAATAGAAGACTAGGAAACACATAGATGAAGACTAACTAACTCATTTTTTCCTTGTTTCAAGATCATCCTCGGTGGACAAAGCCGAGTCTTGCAACTATCAACAAGGCATAAAAAGTAACAAGGACTAAGATGTGTTCCTTTGATTACTGAAAAATCCTGTTCCCCTAGTTTGAAGTAGTCGGGACTAGGAATCGGTGGTAGATCTTACATCCCGTAACTTACCACGAACAGGTGATCTACCCACGTTACGGGGCCTACTTAGTGGCGTAAGCTAGAAATTTTGACATGATGATGCTTTCAAAATTCTTTCACGGTGAGGTATGGGAGAGAAGTTTGGAATCATATAAAAAAGATCGACATCACTTCGAAAAGTACTAAATCAGTTAAGAAAATAATTGAATCACTTCATAAAAATTCGAAATCACTTCGGAAAGTACTGAATCATTTCAGAGAGCACTAAATAACTTGGAAGTTGGAAATCACTTCAGAAAAGTTTTGACTTACTTCGGAAGTGCAGAATCACTTCATGAATGTTTTCAATCACTTCCGAAACTAATGAATCACTTAGGAATGTATTGTATCACTTTACAAATGTTCGAAATCACTTCTGAACTTACTGAATCGATTCAAAAAGTACTGAATCACTTCAGAAATGTTAAGAGTCACTTCACAAAGCACTAAATAACTTTAGAAAAGACCGGAAACACTTAATAAATATTCGAAATCACTTTGGAAAGTACTGAATCATTGCGGAAAGTTCACATTGAAAATAATTGAATCTTTTAGGAATGCACTGGATCACTTCAGAAATGTTCGGAATCACATCGGAAAATACTGAATATCTTCAGGAATGCTCGGAATAACTTTGGAAAAGTTCATGATCACTTCGAAAAGTACTGAATTATTTCAGAAAGCACTGACTCACTTCGGAAAGTATTCCATCACTTTAGGATCGGAATCTCTTCGGATAACATTGAATCACTTCAGAAAATTTCGGGCTCACATTAGATAGTACTGAATCATCCCAGAAAGTTTGTAATCATTTCCGCAAGAACGGAATCACAATAATTGAATCAGTTAGAAATGCACTTAATCACTTCAGGAATTTCTTAATCACTTCAGGAAAACTAAATAATTCCGGAAAGAACTTCATAAAACTTCGGAAAGCACTGTATCAATTCTCTCAAGTTTACAATCACTTCTTCAAGGGCTGAATCACTTTGTAATAACTTAATCACTTCAGAAAAGTTTGGAATAACTTTGGGGGGATCAAAATCTCTTCTGAAAGTACTGAAACACTATAGAAAATCTCGGAATCAGTTTGAAAAGTACTGATTTACTGCAGAAAAACTTCAGAAAGTACTGAATCACTTCAGACAGTACAGACATAATTTAGCATGAGAATGATTAACCACTCTCGGTTGCTACTCCATTATTACCAGATCACCTGGCAGAGAAGCAACAAACGATGCATTGCACTAGCATGCATCTGCAATGTGTAAAAACTGGTGATCTCATACTTTACAATAGGCAATCACAGCACTGGCCGCTTCCAAGTGTAGGCCAATTAGACCGTAAAAAACCTCCTCACTTCCACAAATTTTTCAATAGTTCTTATCGCTAAGCCACTCAATTGTGACACATCGAAAAAGGTCTCAATTTTGGCAATATAGATGAAGTACAGTCAACTCTCCAAAACTCGATGTCCACTAACTCTATATCTAGTTATATAACGATAATCAAATAAGTTTCATGGATACTGCGATAGCGAATTTGTATGGGCTTCCCGAGCAAAGTAAAATATCAAATTGATAACAAGTTCTATTACCTGGTTATCACTTTTTGATAACTGAATATGTTATCATTATGGTTGAATTAACAGCCAACATAACAAAAATGATAACAAAAAATTGCTCGTTGGATATCACAAAAATAACTAATTTTGTTATCATTGCTAATATCTTGATATCAAATTATGTAAGCCATACAAATTTATTCCATAAATTTCAAATCATGTTATCATTTTGATATCAAAGCCTTACGCTGATAACTGAAATATGATTAGGGATAAAAAGCACTATTTTTTATTGTTTCAATGCGAATAATATTTAAAGTTTTGAACTAACCTTGCATCGTTAATAAATATATAGTGAATTTTTCATGATAAAAGATAAAGAAAATTGATCAAGGCTGATAACTAAATAAGTTATGCGATAACAACTGAAAACAAAATGATATCTGGGATAACAAGACTTGTTATCTAGATGATATCGGGTTGTTATTCTACTTTGCTCGGGTTGTTATTCTATAACTCGATACTTCTATAACTCGAGCACTGTAGCTACGTTTCCAAAATCGAGATCTGCCTATACTGACATTAAATTACGTAAGGAAAGTTTGAAATCACTTTGGAAAAGTTCAGAATCACTTCAGAATGTACTGAATAACTTGAGAAAAGTTTGACCTGGACCATTTCAGAAAAGCTTAGCGTGTACAGAATCACGTCGAACAGTACTGAACTTAACAAAAGCTTTAAATCACTTCGAAAAAAAAAATAGAAACAGTGGACACGTGGATTCAGCTCATAACATATTTAATATCTTCAGAAAAGCTTGAGCTCAGTAGGGAAAATGTTGAATCGCTCAAGGTTAGACTCACTTCCGAAAGTGTTAAATTTTCTGGACCTGATTTAACACTTCCGGCAGTAATGTCACGCTTTTGCTAAAAGTAGCAAAGGTTGGGTTCACAAGGTTTCCTAGATAAAAGTTTCCTTTACAAAAGTAAGGTTTCTTGTACGAGAGCCACATGGGATGTGCCATTTTGCATTACTCTACGTATATTTTTATGTTAGCTGTTCTTTTATGCTGGCGATTGATTTATGCTATCTTAACAGCAGTCATAATTTATAACTATTCTAAATATCACAAATCCAACACCTCCATAAATTGAACAAATTGAAAAGCAACGAAGACCCCAAATTGGTAATGATTTGTTAAATGCCAGACGTATTCTGAGTGAAACTCATAAAGCGAATCCATATTTATTTATTTTTCTTTTTTTTTTGATTTTGACTATCATCATATCCACAATCTTCCCCTTATTTAGTTTATTTATTTATTTATTTCGTCAACCAACGTAGACTAGTACAACTAATACAGTTTTGTTTTCTTAAATATATATTTATATAAAAAAAAAGTAGTGTCAGCTTTCTTGTCTTTTCTTTTATGAGTTGTTATTTCTTATGGAATAAAAATATTGCTTTAGTTTATGCCGAGACATTGTAAAGTCAATGGTTTCGCAGTGTTTATTGTAAGAGGCCATCATGCGGTTTAATGGCCCATATTTTGCATAATTTGTGTGATGATGTTTTATGGCAAATAAATTTCGATTTCGGAGTTGCCGAGTGGGTGCATGGATATTTAATTTTGATAAAATTTCTGTTGAGTCAATTCGCTGCGAAACGATATCATTTACAAATGAAACCATTGCATATTCACGACGCTCTTTTAATGTTTGTATGTTTATAAGCATGCAGCGTGCTTCATATGATGGAAGAGAAAATGAAGTCCAACCTAATTTACGAAGAGCGTATAATAGAAATTGTTTTTGTACTGATTCTAATCTTTCTTCGTGCGTGATTGAAAATGGAGACCATACAATGCTGCAATATTCCAGTATTGACCTCACATAGGCAATATATAGTGTTTTAATTGTGTAAGGGTCCTGAAAGTTATAGGAAAAGCGCTTGATAAAGCCTAGCATGTTATTTGCCCTGTGAATAATTGTATTGTAATGGTCTATGAAAGTTAGCTTAGAGTCTAAGATAATTCCTTAATCCCTAACTCTTTCACATTTGTCTACAGTTTTTCCTAATGCAATTGAAATGTTTGAAGTTGTTCTTTTTCTACTAAATGATATTAAGTTATTTTTTTTTACATTCAATTCTAGTAGACTTTTTTTGCACCATATGTAGAATATGTGTATTTCATTCCGGAATATATTGATGTCTTCTTCATTTCTTATTTCCAAAAAGAGCTTCATGTCGTCGGCATAAATAAGCAATTTAAGTTTTTTGAGAATGTAAGATATGTCGTTGACGTATAGAATAAAAAGGAGAGGTCCCAAATGAGAGCCTTGGGGGACGCCTGAAGTGACTTGAATTGGGCTCGATTTCTTTCCGTTGAATTTAATTATTTGTTGGCGGTTAGTTAAATATGATTCAAGCCATTTCAGGAGCCCTGACTTAATTCCAATTTTTTGCAGTTTAAAGAGTAACATTGGTATGTCAATACGTTCAAATGCCTTGCTAAAGTCTGTATAGAGAGCTTCTACGTGGTTTCCATTATCCATTGCATTCAATGAATAGTCTATAAATTCAAGTAAGTTGGTCGAGGTCGAACGACCCTTGAAAAAGCCGAGTTGCATGTCAGTAATTCTATTTTTGATTTGGAGAAATAATTTTTCGTTGATAATTGACTCGAAAAGCTTAGGAATGCAAGAGATAATGGCTATACCACGATAATTACGTAGGTCAGATTTTCGACCAGATTTAAAGATAGGTACTAGAAATGAGCTTTTCCAAATTTTAGGGAAGGTTCCGGATTCCAGGGACATATTAAAAAGCCAAAACAATGGAGCAATGAGTTCCATTGCTAGACATTTAATAAATACTGGAGGAATTCCGTCAGGTCCAGGACCTTTTGAGGCATCTAAATTTTTTAAAGCCTGCAAAATGTCCTGCACTTGAAGTTGATTGAGGCCAATGTCCCTTGTAAATTCTGGATAAAATGCAAAATAATCGCGGTCACGATCTTTTTCAGAAAAATGTCGTATAAATTTCTTGAAAAAATTTTGCGAATAGATTACAGTTTTTTTCCGAACTATCACCGACATTTTCGTCTAGATGCATTATTGAAGGAAAATTGTCAGATTTTAATTTCGTTTTTACGTAATTAAAGAAGTTCTTCGGACAGGACTTTATTTCACGTTCAGTTTTTGCATTATATTCTTCAAATGCAGTACTGATAGCTAAATTCAGTTGATCGCATAGATCCAAATAAATTAATAAATTATTACTACTATTGTGTTTTTTATAAATTTTATGTGCGATTTTTCAAGTTTTTTATTTGTCTGTTAAACCAGACTGGATTTTGTGTGTTTCTGTTACGTCTTTTTTTCTTCAAAGGTATTTCTTCCGAAATTATTTCTGTTAAAATTTTGTAGAACACGTCTATACCAATTTCGACATTTCCTACATTCCTCAAAATTAATTGCCAATTGACACTGTTTAATTGAAATTTTATTTTTTCGTAGTCTGCTAATTTGTATTCAAAGACTTCTTCGTATTCGCAGTCGTTGGGTCTTTGGTTTTCATGCATAAATAAAGAATATTCGATTGCTGTGTGAAACGCTTCATTTTTCCACAGTGGATTTAATGATTCGGTCACACAGAAATCTTCATAAACATTCGTTAGTAAAAAGTCCAAATAGCAATTTTGTTGGTTTTTGATGTGGTTAATTTGGTTCAGTCCTAAATTAGCAGTTTTGTAAAAAATGAACTGCAATGTTTCATTATCCCCAGCGACTGGGAGTAAGATACATTCATTTTCAGAGTCCAGAATGAAGTCAGCATGGCGTTGATTAAAGTCTCCATAGATGTGAACTTTAACCTCAGGAGGAAGGTCAGATAGAATTTGTTCAGCACTTTGGAAGAAGGCTTCATAAGTGCTTTTATGAGCATGGTCTGGTGGAAAATACACTGAGGCGAACACGTGCGTTTCACCGGCTATGTGTGATTTCACCCAAATATGCTCAAATTCTGTAAATTTTGGTGTAAAGATAATTTCTGAGTTAAAATTGGCCGAAAGAGCTATAAGAACTCCACCACCTGACTTCTTCTGTGTTGCATGAAAATTTCTGTCGTCTCTGAATACATTAAAGGCATTTCCAAAGATTTCTTCACTTTTTACGCTTTCGTCCCAGCTTGTTTCGGTTGCCAGAATGACCGAAAAGGATGAGCATAATAAATGTTGATAAATTTCCTTCATTTTAGCTGGGCTTTTCATGCGATTGAAATTTTGACAATAAATCAAAATTTCTGTCGCATTCTGTCTGTGTGAAGAAATTGTTGGAAATACGTCGGTTGATAAAGTATGGTCATTGTTATTATTAGTTACCTCAGTCTCATGCCGAGCATCGTTATATAGAAATAATGAGTCTTCCTCAAGGTGCGTCAGCGGCGTTGAAAATTTACAGGATTGTAAAATTTGAGGGCGGCCTCCCTAGTAGATTGTAGCCGTTGCGTGCGTTCACTGGACAGGAATGTACGGTAGGATTGCAGGTCTGCCAAGGCGTCGTTTCGAGTAATTCCAAGTTCTTCATGGACGTCCAGGAAAATTTCGTGCAGGAGATTTCTGTCTTTTGGTAGTCCTTCAGCTGCTAGCATTAGGATAGCACTGGTTTTGGTGATTCCGCGAATACATGTCGATGATGGCTGGTCATGCAGGAAGGAGAGGTAGGTCCGAACAATGTCCATAATTTTCGGGTCCCTTAGACGCGCCTTCAGGAAGCGTTGGTCGCCAGTTACGGACTGTTCAGTAAGTCTAACTATTGGCGGACGCATGGGGTCCAGAAGAGGAGGGTGTTCTCGCTCAGTTGGTTTTTCAGTTCGATAAGGGTTAATAGTTTCCCCTTTTTCGAAATTAATGAAATTTAGCCCGCTTTCTTTGGGTGGCCGAGAAAATTGTATTCGAGCAGCAGCCAAAAGTTCTTTATCCAAAGGTAATGTAGTGCTGTTGTAGAGATGGCTGCTTCGGGTCCTGTTGTTGTTGATTGTTGTTGTTGTTGTTGTTGATTGTTGTTGTTGTTGTTGTTGTTGTTGTTGTTGTTGTTGTTGTTGTTGTTGTTGTTGTTGTTGTTGTTGTTGTTGTTGTTGTTGTTGTTGTTGTTGTTGTTGTTGTTGTTGTTGTTGTTGTTGTTGTTGTTGTTGTTATTGTTGTTGTTGTTGTTGTTGTTGTTGTTGTTGTTGTTGTTGTTGTTGTTGTTGTTGTTGTTGTTGTTGTTGTTGTTGTTGTTGTTGTTGTTGTTGTTGTTGTTGTTGTTGTTGTTGTTGTTGTTGTTGTTGTTGTTGTTGTTGTTGTTGTTGTTGTTGTTGTTGTTGTTGTTGTTGTTGTTGTTGTTGTTGTTGTTGTTGTTGTTGTTGTTGTTGTTGTTGTTGTTGTTGTTGTTGTTGTTGTTGTTGTTGTTGTTGTTGTTGTTGTTGTTGTTGTTGTTGTTGTTGTTGTTGTTGTTGTTGTTGTTGTTGTTGTTGTTGTTGTTGTTGTTGTTGTTGTTGTTGTTATTGTTGCAATTGCCAATAGTGTAGTTGTTACTGCCGCTTTTTTGTTGGTATTGTTGTGGGGGTTGTTACCTGGTTTCTTTTCTCGTTCTTTGCGCCTAAGTCTGGCTTTTTCCTCGTTTTTTTTCCTGGAGACGGCGGGAATGTTGCTTGGCGTCATATTCTGTCCAGTCACGCTTCCATACTTTTTTATTTCCCAAGATTCGCCAGCTGGGGGCTGGTTCGTCAATTGTGTAATTCTTGGAAATGATGACGGCTGGTGTTGAAAGAGATTTTGCCATTTCTTCTATGTGAGATTTTATTTCACATGCTAGAGTACTTTGGGAGTCCGCTAACTCATTCTTGAGTGTGGAAATTATTGCAGGTAGTTGGTTAATTGAGTGCGTTGTTGTTGTTGTTATTGCCGCTACTGCTGCTGTTGCCGCTGATTTGGCTGCCGCTTTTACAGCTGTGCAGGTGTCCGCCGAAGGTGTGTCCAGAATTGATGAAATTGCATTTTTCATTTCAACAGCAATAAGTTTGTTGCTGCTGGTGACGGTCGACATGCTACGCTTAATATTGTCAAGCATTTCTTCAATGTGTTCAAGCACTGCGTCATGCGTCGCACTGAGGTTTTTGAAGTTAGTAAGCAATTTGTGATTTGCTTCCAAAGTATTGCCAATGTTTTCTTTGATGCCATTCAATGTTGTAGACAGTTCCTTCAGATTATGTTCATTTATGAACTTATCCTGGCAGTCTTGGCACAAAGGCAGCATGAAGGTCCGAAGAATGTTTTCATGATTTCGCTGTGCACCAACACAACCTGCGTGAAAGGTCCGGTTGCAGGTGCCATGGCAGCGCCATAGAAAGCGGTTGTCTTTTTGCACGCAATTCACTATTCCGCACTTCATTGCACTCGCGTCGGATGATAAAAAAAAACGTTTAAAATAAACACGGAGTTCGCGCGGGTCAGTTTTTAAAATATAATAAAAAATTGTTTGGATATTTAAAAGTATATACAAGAGCGCTGCTAAAGCGCGTCCGAACGCAAAGGTGGTTCGTTATGGAAAAGAGATTGTTTGCTTCCTGCAAGCATTACATAAGTACATGTCAACATGGTTTCTTTCCTGGCCGCTCCGTGGAAACGAATCTCGTCAGCTTTACGGCGTTCTGTATGGCAAATGTATGCAAGAAACTTCAAGTGTATTCCATCTACACTGATCTTGAAGCTGCGTTTGTTGGAGTTGTGCACGACGTTCTACTAGGAAAGCTTGAAAAAAAAAAAATAAAAAATGGATGTGCTGCTTCCTTCTGCAGCTGGCTTAGATCGTACCTCATGCAACGTGAAGTTACTGTATGCATTGGAAACTACTCATCGTACTGTTTTTCGAACAGATCAGGAGTTCCATAGGGTAGCACTTTGGGAGCACTGCTTTTCTTTTTATTTGTGAACGATGTAACGTTTATTCTAATATACTTGAAGTTTTACCTAGTTGTTCGTAGCTATGATGACTGTTTAGAACTACAAAACCTTCTAGAAATCTTTAATGATTGGTATAACGTAATTTCCATCGAACTAGGACGGCCGTTTTGTTTGATTATAACGTTGTCGATCACGTTAAAGACCTCGGTGTTATGTTGGATGAAAAGCTCACATACACTCGCCACTTCTCAGCCACGATCGACAAAGCAAATCGTCAACTTGGATTCATGTTCAAGCCCAAGTAACCAAAAGTTCACATTCAACGACTAAAATCACTTCCAAGTTCCATGAAGTTCAAATAAAGTTCCGACAGAACTTTCAAGTTCCATAAAGTTCAAATAAAGTTCCGAAAGAACTTTCAAGTTCCATAAAGTTCGAACAAAATCCCGAAAGAACTTACAAGTTCCATAAAGTTCAAATAAAGTTCCGAAAGAACTTTCAAGTTCCATAAAGTTCAAATAAAGTTCCGACAGAACTTTCAAGCCACATAAAGCAATCCACACAAGTCTTTTTTAGTAACAAAATTGAATGTACGCGTTCTACGAATGGCATGCGATGTACGATTGCTAACCACTGCACCACAAGTGTGTTGGAATACCATGCAGGCAAACACCAATTTAAAATTCATCAAGGTGTTGTGTTTCATATTCAAGTCAGTCAGCTGGCTCTGAAAACTCCAACAGTAGGCGGGACAACAGCTCACTTTAATATATCTCAGATGACGTAGCGGTTCGCGCTGGGTCTCTCACGCAGAGGGACTGGGTTTAATTCTTCAAGCAGCTCCAATTCTACTACAGATGCTGATAAATCAATACACATTAATTCCTGCCTTTAGAAATAAGTTTCATAAAAGTGTGAACTAAATATAGAATTGGTGTAGAGGACAAAAACCTTTTTTAGTTTATTTTCTAAAAGTTCCGTTCAAGTTTCACCAGAAGCTGCTTACCCAGACAACCTGAATGCATATTCAAAGTTGTTTTCCTGACATACAAACATATATATAAACAAACAATTCGTGTGGAATGCAAAGAAATGGCTTATACGTACAAAAGTTGAGGCCATATATGTGCATATTTTAATTTTATTTACGATGTAATCTGTAATAAAAAATTAATTTTGAAAAGTTTTACGATGTAATCCGATTTAATTTGTGATACAGTACGACGGAAAAATGAGTTATCGCATATAAGTCGGAAATTTGCATTTTATACGATTTAACTTAAACATAATGCGAGGTATGCCATTCTTATATGCGATTTTGACTTAAACTGTAGCAATTTACGATACTGTCTGTACATTGTTATACGACTTCTGGTTGTCTGGGTAGAATGCTCTTCAATTATGGTACCGGAACTTTCAAGTTCTTATAACGACTTAAAAATGAGGCTGCTTAGAATTCTATAGGCCCTCTTCAAACAAGCTGCTTAAGCCACAAATATCCTTTTATCAGAACTTTTGGTTACTTGGGAGATCTCTAAGGAATTCCGTGATCCTCTGTGTTTTAAAGCCCTTTACTGTTCATTGGTATGCTCACTATTTGACTTTGACATCAATGCCTCCAGATTTCGTCATCGTTTGCTGTCGGCCAATTTTTAATAATTAATGAGTGACTACATTTAGATTTAAGTGTTTCATTGAGACTACCAAGTAAAATGCACTATAATAATAATAATAATGATAATTTGTTGTTGTTGTTGTTGTTTATTATTGACATTTTACATCCTGCGGATGCATTCATGTCAGTTCAATTGATTTTTGTGTAAACAGTGTGTGGGTGTGTTCAGAGTGATGTGAGGGTGAGTGTTAGTGTTTACGATACAATTCAAAATTCACTTAGCTTTCTTATCGTTTGCTCGTTTCCTGGTTCATCGTCTGCATGCTCATCTCATGGTTTACACTTCTTCTCCATAAATTTCTTCTTTACTTCTTCTATATATATATTCACCATCTTCATTCTTCATGATCTTCCATATATCTTTTTCACATTATTTTTCGATTTCTCCGTTCCTTCCTTGCGCTTCATATTTATCTTCATTCTTCTGCATCTTTCTTCTGTAGTACTTTCGTTTTCTGCTTCATCTTCATCCTTTTTCACTTTATCTTCTTCGATTTCCATTCAGCATCTTCTTCATGAACTCATTTGCTTCCAACATTCATCGGTAACATTCTTCCACTGCATCTTCTTCCATTTCCTGCCCGACATCTTCTTCCATTCAGACTTCATTTTTCTTCTGCATCGCTTGCTTGTTCTTCATCCTCCGCTTCGTTTTCTTCCTATATCCTGCATTTTCCTTTCCATTCTATCTTCGCCCTTCAAAGCTTCCGATAAAGTTTGGTTTCATGCAGAAACTTCAGCAACCGCTTCTCATAATCATCGTCGTTGCGTAACGCCGTAAAAAGGCTTGTGGAATCGATTCCGTATTTCGTCCTGGCCGCTTCAAATTTTCTGCAGTGCAGAATAATGTGACGAACGTCAACAACGGTCCCACAGCATTGACATGCTGGCGGAGCTGTTTTCTTCAGCAAAAATTCATGCGTAACCCTAGTATGACCAATGCGCAGACGAGTGAGTATGCGTTGATCGGCAGAGCTGTACTGATCGATCCACTTCTTCGTTTCCCTTTTGACCTCCTTGAGCTTCACATCTGTCAATTGTGCCCAACGTGCTTCCCATAGCTGACGAAAGACTTGGTTCATGTTCTTGATGGAGTCAATTCTTGGTACGGCAACGTTGATTGGTGGACTGTTTCGTGCTTCACTGGCTAGACGGTCTGCTTCTTCGTTACCGCGAATTCCAGCATGACCAGGGATCCAACAAAGGTGGATCGGCCGTCCACGTAGTAAGCGCTCGATTTCCTGGATCCACGGATGCTGCGATCTACCACTCTCTATGGCCGAAAGACAGCTGGCCGAATCAGACAGAATTATAACACATTCGGTTGATGCTCTTGCAGCGATGACGGCCGACTTGATTGCAAAGGCCTCCGCCGAAAAAACGCTACATTGTGACGGAAGACCTATTGCTTGCTGAATGC